>NW_025408229.1:0-31506 GCF_905475395.1 Chrysoperla carnea
AATAATAGATATATTCAAGCTATTAATATATAAAATTTTATATTAAATATGATATTAATAATTGTTTATTTAATTTTTTTGTATATATAAAAATAATTTACTCTTATTTAAAAAATTTGATGGCTCTCTTAAAAAGAGAGCCGTTTTTATATGTTGATGTATTTTTATGTTATCAATTAAATAATATTTTCGATTTATTTATTTTGAACTTGTATATTTTGTAACAGCTTTAGTACCTTCACTAACAGCGTGCTTTGCCAATTCACCAGGTAATAATAATCGAACTGCGGTTTGAATTTCCCGACTTGTGATTGTTGAACGTTTATTATAATGTGCTAAACGTGATGCTTCAGCAGCAATACGTTCAAAAATATCATTAACAAAACTGTTCATGATACTCATAGCTTTACTAGAGATACCAGTATCAGGATGCACTTGTTTTAATACTTTGTAAATGTAAATTGCATATGATTCCTTGCGCTTCCTCTTCTTTTTCTTATCACTCTTTGATATTTTTTTGAGCTTTGCCAGCTTTTTTTGCTGCTTTTCCACTTGTTTTTGGTGGCATTGTTACAAACAATTAATATACACAGATAGTTACAGAACACCAGTCAGTATATGTATGAGCGTGTCGTGTATACAACTAGCGTATTATATACGCGAAGATGGATATAACAATAAAAATGAATACTACTCTCTGATTGGCTGAAAATAATACTATAAGGTGATTGGTTTATTTTTAAAGTTTTATATTTTATAAATAT
Organism: Chrysoperla carnea; assembly: GCF_905475395.1. NCBI lineage: Eukaryota > Metazoa > Arthropoda > Insecta > Neuroptera > Chrysopidae > Chrysoperla > Chrysoperla carnea. Next base: position 765 of record NW_025408229.1, read on the forward strand.
TATAAATTAAAATACCCAAATAACATTTTAAACATTTATGTTACAATCCCCGTAACGTACACATCTGTGTGATTATATTTACAAAAAAAAATATTAATTAAATAAATTTATTCGCTATGTCTGGACGAGGTAAAGGTGGTAAAGTAAAGGGAAAGGCAAAGTCAAGATCAAGCCGAGCAGGATTACAATTTCCTGTTGGAAGAATTCACAGATTATTACGAAAAGGAAATTATGCTGAACGAGTAGGTGCTGGTGCCCCAGTATATTTGGCTGCTGTTATGGAATATTTGGCTGCAGAAGTTCTCGAGTTAGCTGGTAATGCTGCCCGTGATAACAAAAAAACACGTATCATTCCACGTCATTTACAATTGGCAATTCGTAATGATGAAGAATTAAATAAATTATTATCTGGTGTAACAATTGCTCAAGGTGGTGTATTACCAAACATTCAAGCAGTGTTATTACCAAAGAAAACTGAAAAGAAAGCATAAATTAAAAACATTGCATTAATTTTTATAATAATAATACATCGATCATAGGCCTTTTAATAAAAGGCCACAAATTTATTTAAAATAAGAGTAAAAATTATTTTTATAAATAATATATTATAATATTTTTTTAAAGAATCAATTTAAATAATTATAAATTAATGATTCTTTTTTTTTTTTTTCTTTTTTATATGTTATTATGGAAATAATTCATCATATTATGATGACATTTAGGTAACATATTATAAGAATATTCATAAAATATTATCAAAATAATATTGTATTATGATGATATTTAGACAAAATATTATAAGAATATACACAAAATATTATCAAAATAATATCATTAGATAACAAAACTGTTCATGATACTCATACCTTTACTAGAGATAAAAGTATCAGGATGCACTTGTATTAATACATATTATCACAACATCACAAAATATTTTTTAAAAGGAAAAATTTTTTAAAAATTATTATAAAATTTGATTGAATTAAATTTCAATTTATTTTTTTAATAATTAAAGAAAAAAAAAAGCATATAAACTTTCTATTGAAAATGTTATTTTCAACTAGATGGCCAAGTGAACTTTGTTACACAAACAATATATGACGTATTCGTTATTTAAATAATCAGTATCCTTTGATATTATATCAATACGTTACTCTCTTCTTTTGATACATATTAATAAAATTTCAATTTATAAGATTTTATGTCAATTATATAAATAATATTATAAATTTTCTAAATACATAAGTTAAGTAACAAAAAATTTGAATAACAAGATAAATTTATATATTATGTTTTAATACTCGATACTATAATATATCGCATCCGTTACCAATTATTCGGTATCCTTTGATTTATACACAGAATGAACCAAAAATATGTATCAAATTTATTTTATTTATTTATATATTTAATATTATTATTATTATTTTATATTACAAAGTTTCTTAACGAAGCTTACAATGATTTCTCATATCGTACTTAACAAAATTATTTAGATCATATAAAATTTAAATTGTTAAAAAATTTTTATATTTATTATTATTATTTATTTTTATTAAAATTACATAACATAAAATTAATAATATTTTAATAATTATATAAATTAATTCTTATTTAAAATAATCTTATATTAATCTCAACAAATACTCTAATAATATATTTTGTCATAAATTTTTTTATATTTAAAATAAATATTATAATATATAAATACTTATATCAGTATAAAATTTCTTTATATAATTATGAAAAAATTAATTTAATAGTTAATTATTGATATTAATGCATAAATAAAAGTATTTTCTAATGAAATATATTTTGTCAATGTTCGATTAACACATTTCATAATAATACGTTTTCATTATTGACAAAAAAAGTTTTTCTAAAAATGAAATCTTATACTATAATATATATATTTATATATTAAATTTTTTAATTATTTATATACTAATAATTTATAATAAATCGATATTAAATAAAAAATAAAAATATATACTTTTTAAGTTTACCTTAAAAATATTATTGTTTTGTATGATTGAAATAATTAATATTAAACTATGTTTATTAATAATTGTTAATAAAAAAATTAAATATATTTTAATTTATAAAATAAATATTATTATTAAATTTATAATTTATTATTTTATATATTATAGAAATTGAAAAAATAAATCATGTTTACTACGACAGTAAATTAGAAATACTATTTAATTTTTATGTGTTTTCTACATGGTACTTTGACTTACATAGGGACTTATATTATTGTGAATAATGATATAATTGAAAACCTTTATTTTTTATTTGATAGAATTATTATATTTTATCATTTAAATATTTATAATAAATACATTATTTTTATAAAGTAAAAAATATGGCCGAAGAAAATTCTACAGCTGTTGCAGCAACTGCGGTTACTGCTGCTTCTACAACACCAACAAAAAAAGCAACAGCTTCTGGTGCTAAACGTACAAAACAACATTCAAAACCAACACATCCACGTACATCAGAAATGGTTGTTAACGCAATTAAAAATTTAAAAGAACGTGGTGGTTCATCATTACAAGCAATTAAAAAATATTTAGCTGCAAATTATAAAGTGGATTCTGATAAAATTTCACCATTTATTAAAAAATATTTAAAAGCTGCTGTAACTGAGGGAGCCTTGGTACAAACTAAAGGTAAAGGTGCATCTGGTTCATTCAAATTGGCTGCTTCCGCTTCATCTAATTCTTCAGCTAAATCAAAAGTATCCAAAAAAGAAAGTGGAGCAAAAGGTTCAGCAAAGAGTGCTAAAAGTAAACGGGCACCAAAAGAAAAGAAAGCCACAACTACATCATTGGCAGCCAAAAAGCCTAAAGCAAAAAAAGCGACTCCATCATCATCAACTGCTGCTAAAAAAGTTACTGCAAAATCATCAGCGGCATCAAAAAAAGCACCAGTTAAAGCAAAACCAGCAAAAAGTACAAAATCCGCTGCCAAAAGTAGCCCTGCTCGTAAACCGAAAGCACCAAAAGCTAAGAAAGCTTCTGTTGCCAAATCATCTCCTACAAAAATTAAAAAAGCAGCACCAAAAAAGAAATGATCTGTTACTTTAATAATATATTGAAATATTTCATTATTTTTGCTAAAAAATGAAAATAACATAGGCCTTAATACAGGCCACAAATTAATATTTGATAAGAGTAAATTATTTTTTGTATAAATATTTTATAAAATAATAGTTTAGAAACATTTGCCACAGTCAGTACCACGGATGGGTGGCCACTTGAGAATACTGTGTGCGGTTGCATTTTTATTTAAAATATATGGTATAATAAATAAGTATATATTTAAATTGATTACTTCATTGAAAATTTTAATAATATACTTTAATATTAATGATATTTATGAAAAATATATATTTGTAAAAATTTTCATTTATTACTGGCAACAGCCATACCACGTTGAAAACACCGGTTCTCGTCCGATCACCGAAGTTAAGCAACATTGGGCACAGTCAGTACTTGGATGGGTGACCGCTTGGGAACACTGTGTGCGGTTGCCTTTTTATATTAAAAATATAAATTATTTTTCTTCTTTTCTTTTTTTTTACACACCATATATAAATATATGTTATTTAGAAATGTAAACCTTTTATATTATTCATCAACAAATAAATATTATTTTTTGTATAAAATTTTATTGCATTTATAACTCATATCATGGTTACTTTAAAGCGAGAAGTTTTTTTAATATTTCAAATGAATATAAAATAATATAAATTTTATGAAATTTATTTATTTTTAGAAATAGCAATCGCTTATAATTATAACAAAATTTTAATAATGTTTAATTTTATTTCAATAATTTATATTATATATATATATATATATATATATATATATATATATATATATATTTTTTAATAAAAATAATATACTCTTATTTAATAATATATGTTGGTCCTATATATAGGACCGAAAATATTTCTTATTTGTTTTTTTTTTTTTAAATTGTCATTTAAAACGCTTATGCACGTTCTCCACGAATACGTCTTGCCAATTGTATATCCTTAGGCATAATTGTAACACGCTTTGCATGAATTGCGCATAAATTGGTATCTTCAAATAAACCTACTAAATAGGCTTCACTAGCTTCTTGTAATGCCATAACAGCTGAACTTTGAAAACGTAAATCGGTTTTAAAATCTTGTGCAATTTCACGTACTAAACGTTGGAATGGTAATTTACGAATTAACAATTCAGTACTTTTTTGATAACGACGAATTTCTCGTAAAGCTACTGTACCAGGACGATATCTGTGTGGTTTTTTTACTCCACCAGTTGCTGGTGCACTTTTACGTGCAGCTTTCGTTGCTAATTGTTTTCTTGGTGCTTTACCACCAGTTGATTTACGTGCAGTTTGCTTGGTTCTAGCCATTTTCAAATAATAATGTTTTTACAAAAAAACACACAATTTTAAAAATTATATTCGACAATTTGATACTACAAAGTCAAATGTTTAAATGCGAAATAAATGTGTTGTATTTATATTTATATGAAATTTCAAAATTTTTGTTGTCATATCCTATTGGATAGCTATCAGAGTATGGACTAATCAAATTGTATAGGCGTGGCTTAAAAAATCTTTAATGCTTTATATAAAAAGGCACAATTGTACCGGCGCTCACATACATTACAATACTTGTGAGGTTAACACACGTGTTATCCGTTCGTTAAAATATTGTAAATAATTTTTTATTAAAATGACTGGCAGAGGAAAAGGTGGAAAGGGTCTTGGAAAAGGGGGTGCAAAACGTCATAGAAAAGTTTTGCGTGATAATATCCAAGGTATTACAAAACCTGCAATTCGTCGTTTAGCACGACGAGGTGGAGTAAAACGTATCTCTGGTTTAATTTATGAAGAAACACGTGGTGTACTTAAAGTATTCCTTGAAAATGTTATTCGGGATGCTGTTACATATACTGAACACGCAAAACGTAAAACAGTTACAGCTATGGATGTTGTATATGCATTAAAACGACAAGGTCGTACTTTGTATGGTTTTGGAGGTTAAGAAAATATAATAATTTACTTAAAATATTTAGTAAATTTATTAAAGAATATTTAATACATCCGATAAATTTAAACAGGCTTTCCTTTTTGGGAAGCCACTAATTTTATTTATATAAGAGTAAATAAATTTGTTAATAAATATAACATATTATATAATTTGTTTACAACAAATTATTTTGTTTATAACATACATTACCAAATATTTTTATTTTTTTTTTTTATTGTAATATATCTGCAATAATAAATTATAATTTGTATATTATCTATTTTATTTTACAATAACTTATTGAATTTTTGAAAAAATTTTATTATAAATTAATATACTATTATATTTTTTATATATACAAGTTAAGAGTAACAAGTATCGATAGGAGATTATCGAATTTATAACTAATAAAACATTTCGCCTTAATCAAAGAAAATAAAGATTTTGCTATACCATTTTTTATACTTTCAATAAATAATTTATTATTAAATTTTTATTATTTCATTTATTTTTTAAAATTATTAAAAATATTTTTCTAATAATTATAAGCGTACATAAACAAGTAGTAAATGTAAAATGAAAATAATAAAGGTAATGTAATGCATTTGCATTACACTGATTTACGATATATATTCCGCGATATCCTTTATTATATTTAAAATTAATAATATTGATATACTAATAATAGATATATTCAAGCTATTAATATATAAAATTTTATATTAAATATGATATTAATAATTGTTTATTTAATTTTTTTGTATATATAAAAATAATTTACTCTTATTTAAAAAATTTGATGGCTCTCTTAAAAAGAGAGCCGTTTTTATATGTTGATGTATTTTTATGTTATCAATTAAATAATATTTTCGATTTATTTATTTTGAACTTGTATATTTTGTAACAGCTTTAGTACCTTCACTAACAGCGTGCTTTGCCAATTCACCAGGTAATAATAATCGAACTGCGGTTTGAATTTCCCGACTTGTGATTGTTGAACGTTTATTATAATGTGCTAAACGTGATGCTTCAGCAGCAATACGTTCAAAAATATCATTAACAAAACTGTTCATGATACTCATAGCTTTACTAGAGATACCAGTATCAGGATGCACTTGTTTTAATACTTTGTAAATGTAAATTGCATATGATTCCTTGCGCTTCCTCTTCTTTTTCTTATCACTCTTTGATATATTTTTTTGAGCTTTGCCAGCTTTTTTTGCTGCTTTTCCACTTGTTTTTGGTGGCATTGTTACAAACAATTAATATACACAGATAGTTACAGAACACCAGTCAGTATATGTATGAGCGTGTCGTGTATACAACTAGCGTATTATATACGCGAAGATGGATATAACAATAAAAATGAATACTACTCTCTGATTGGCTGAAAATAATACTATAAGGTGATTGGTTTATTTTTAAAGTTTTATATTTTATAAATATTATAAATTAAAATACCCAAATAACATTTTAAACATTTATGTTACAATCCCCGTAACGTACACATCTGTGTGATTATATTTACAAAAAAAAATATTAATTAAATAAATTTATTCGCTATGTCTGGACGAGGTAAAGGTGGTAAAGTAAAGGGAAAGGCAAAGTCAAGATCAAGCCGAGCAGGATTACAATTTCCTGTTGGAAGAATTCACAGATTATTACGAAAAGGAAATTATGCTGAACGAGTAGGTGCTGGTGCCCCAGTATATTTGGCTGCTGTTATGGAATATTTGGCTGCAGAAGTTCTCGAGTTAGCTGGTAATGCTGCCCGTGATAACAAAAAAACACGTATCATTCCACGTCATTTACAATTGGCAATTCGTAATGATGAAGAATTAAATAAATTATTATCTGGTGTAACAATTGCTCAAGGTGGTGTATTACCAAACATTCAAGCAGTGTTATTACCAAAGAAAACTGAAAAGAAAGCATAAATTAAAAACATTGCATTAATTTTTATAATAATAATACATCGATCATAGGCCTTTTAATAAAAGGCCACAAATTTATTTAAAATAAGAGTAAAAATTATTTTTATAAATAATATATTATAATATTTTTTTAAAGAATCAATTTAAATAATTATAAATTAATGATTCTTTTTTTTTTTTTTCTTTTTTATATGTTATTATGGAAATAATTCATCATATTATGATGACATTTAGGTAACATATTATAAGAATATTCATAAAATATTATCAAAATAATATTGTATTATGATGATATTTAGACAAAATATTATAAGAATATACACAAAATATTATCAAAATAATATCATTAGATAACAAAACTGTTCATGATACTCATACCTTTACTAGAGATAAAAGTATCAGGATGCACTTGTATTAATACATATTATCACAACATCACAAAATATTTTTTAAAAGGAAAAATTTTTTAAAAATTATTATAAAATTTGATTGAATTAAATTTCAATTTATTTTTTTAATAATTAAAGAAAAAAAAAAGCATATAAACTTTCTATTGAAAATGTTATTTTCAACTAGATGGCCAAGTGAACTTTGTTACACAAACAATATATGACGTATTCGTTATTTAAATAATCAGTATCCTTTGATATTATATCAATACGTTACTCTCTTCTTTTGATACATATTAATAAAATTTCAATTTATAAGATTTTATGTCAATTATATAAATAATATTATAAATTTTCTAAATACATAAGTTAAGTAACAAAAAATTTGAATAACAAGATAAATTTATATATTATGTTTTAATACTCGATACTATAATATATCGCATCCGTTACCAATTATTCGGTATCCTTTGATTTATACACAGAATGAACCAAAAATATGTATCAAATTTATTTTATTTATTTATATATTTAATATTATTATTATTATTTTATATTACAAAGTTTCTTAACGAAGCTTACAATGATTTCTCATATCGTACTTAACAAAATTATTTAGATCATATAAAATTTAAATTGTTAAAAAATTTTTATATTTATTATTATTATTTATTTTTATTAAAATTACATAACATAAAATTAATAATATTTTAATAATTATATAAATTAATTCTTATTTAAAATAATCTTATATTAATCTCAACAAATACTCTAATAATATATTTTGTCATAAATTTTTTTATATTTAAAATAAATATTATAATATATAAATACTTATATCAGTATAAAATTTCTTTATATAATTATGAAAAAATTAATTTAATAGTTAATTATTGATATTAATGCATAAACAAGTGAAAAAAACAATTGACTGAGTTAATTGTTGAAATACCCTGTATAGACAGTGTCGATTATCAGCGTTTGCATTATTTTTCATAAATCTGATAAGTTAAAAATACTATATTTACCTCAACAAAGAAGCTTCTAAATTTTACGATATGAATTCCGACTAGGTTAAAACAATGAAACTTTTTAAGTAAAAGATTCTAATTGTAGCATTAATTGCAACATTAGACACTTATTGACAGGGCGGTGTTGGACACATAATATTAGTGAGCATCATATTAGTATAATAAAACGCGAAGCATTATTTTCTGCATTATTTTCAATCTTGAATCTATCAATAAAAAAAATTGAGAAGGCGCGCGAAGCGCGCCATTTAACGAAATATTGAGAAAAATAAATAAATAATCAATTTAAAAACTGAAAAAAACAAAAATTAGATTATTAGTATGGATAAATCTTTTGTATAAAATTTTACTGTTTAGAAGGTTTCCACATCACCTTAAATGACCTTTAGATATGTATTTCAAAACATAAAAAATTAGATATGTTCCAAGTTTAATTGATTTCTATTTGGTATCATCATTCATATATAAGATAAAATATTGTTTGCTTGCTTTTTTATGTAAGATAAAATAGTGATTTGATTTTTATCATCTAAAGCTCACTTAGAGGTACTTCCATCAATGCGTTATCCCTACGTTAGCGCTTGAATAATAATAATTAACTAATGAAATTTTATGGAATTATTAATATATGCATCGTCGAATTTATCGAGTAAAATTATAAATTTTCAAAAACTAATAATGCATAAAAAAAAATAAAACTTGGAAATGAAATGAAAATGAAATGAAAATGCAAAGCAAAATTAAAATATTTAAGCGGTAGCGTGTGTTAGCGTGTGTAAAGGTGGGGATTCGCCTATAGCCCTATGCACCTTAAAGAATGCTTGAAAATTATTTCGTTATACAATGGCGTGGAACTTAACAAAAGCAAAAACTAATAATGAATGACAAAATAAATGATTTTAATTGCAAAGTGTGCATGCAACATAATTTCCGTGCATTCTTTATAAATAATAGTTTTATATTAATTAACAATTTTATACAAAAGTTCATTATATGATAATTTACCAGATTTTTGCATTGACTTTCGAATATTTGATAAATGCATTGCACGACCTTGGTTTAATATTTAGGTAAACATGAAAAAATAGCTAATTTTTCAACAATAAATGAAATTTTTCAAAATAAATGATTTATTTCCAAAGCCGTACGTACCTAAACTTATCAAATATTTGCTATCACAAATAACCGCAATACATTTTGATTTCTAGCGAAAATCAAAATGTATTTATTTGAATAAACATGCTTAATGTAATATTTATTTAGAATCAGAAATAAACTTTCGATTTAAGATTTTTTTTAAATTATAGGCTAACACCAAGTCTTAAGCTTAAGGCGTAGCATAGTATTTGACTGTCATTTCAGATTGGCATTGAGACACTACGGCCAAGTCATGTTGAACAACTTTTTAAAATACAAAAATGTTCATAGTTAAGAACTTCTCCTTCAAAGAGATCTTGTTAACTTTTAATAGTGTCGCTAAAAAGTTTAAATTGATGAATATTCTTGAGTATGATACTTAAGAACATAATTGAATATAAATATGCAAAAAAAAAAAATAATAATAATAACATTGGAAAATATGATTTATTTTTAATTGAATTATCGTCCACGATGAATACTCATCAGTTTTCTGAAAGAACAGAGCCTGGCTACTAAAATTTTCGTATTTCAAATGTTTATGATAGCTCAACAATAGTTCTTAAATTTCCATCTGTTCGGAAACGACTGTCAAATAGCAACAAATCAATTAATAAAGTTAATAAATGAGAACTGTAGGATTTTTTCGAATAATGTTTCGATTTTGTCTCAATTTTCTAAGCCAATTTTCGTATTATATAAATAGGTATTTCGCCTACCAAGTAGTCAGTATGAATTATTTAGTCGTAATTACTTTTATAAATAGCGTATTTTAAACTCGTTGCTAATTTGTTGACGGTCTGCGCACATAAACGAGTAACATACGCTATTTATGAAAGTAACTACGATTAGATAATTCATACCGATGATAACTACAAGGTATTCGAAATATGTATTTATATAATTCAAAAACTGATCTAGAAAATTGAGACAAATATGGAAACTTAAATGAGTGCAATGCTTTAAAAAAAGTCATTAAACCGATCAAATGGGTGAAAGTTATTTTTAATTCGAACTCTACTATGATTTTTGGAAAACTCGAAAAATTATTTATGAATTAACAAACTATGTACAAATTGAAATATTTACAAATTAGAACTGCATTGGTGTTGTGAAGCAGAATTAGACTGAGATATATTTATACATACGGCATCGTGATAACTATATACAGTTTCATAAATATTCGCGCATATTAGATTTTGATTAATATTGGAGAAAGCCCAATCAATTTGAGAATCACCATATGTTGTAGACTGATTATCTTGAAGGAGATTATTTAAGCCGAGACTATTTAATTTGGAATTCAATAATTCGTTTCCACTGCACAATTTTAAATCAACATTAAAATCACCTAGAATTACCAATTTTACAATATCAAAATCATTACAAATTTGATCCAATATATTTACAATTTCTGTCAGTGGAAATGAATTATTTCTATACAGCAAAAAGTAATGAATGTCATTAAATTTAAAAAAAACAAACTCAGCATGTTTATTTTGATCAATAACAATTTGATCGGACCGAAGTACATGAATTTTATCACTGAGTGTTGTTTTCGCGTAGCAAATAATACCTCGTGGTAGCCTTTTCTTAAGTTTTCTAATACTATCCAATCTACAAAATATGCTAAAATCAGGGATATCAAAGTTTTCTCCAACGAGTGACCAAGTTTCTACAAAAAGTAAAATATCGGAATTTAAAATTGATTTGTCCGCTTTTACATTGTCCAAATGTTTAAACAAACTTTGAACATTATGATAAATAATTTGAGTTTGATTCAAATTATTGTTATTCATAAAAGAGAAAAAAGGTATCAAAGCCTTATCTTGGCGTAAATCGGAAAGTTCTTTAGCCACTGGATCTGAATCAGACAACGGACTGGGCGGAATAAATTGACCAATTAAAAATAAACCACTAGCAGACGTGGCTCGACTACATGCTACATAAAGAGATGCTCGAGTCATTCTGTTCTTTAAATGAACGGCTACTTTAGAATATGTAGCACCTTGACTCTTATGTATTGTAATACCTTCAGCAGGTACTACAGGGAACTGTCTTCTTTCTATAGAAACTTGATCGTTCGTTTTATATTGAAATGAGTTTACTTTTTGTACAATTGGAACCCAATTACTGTTTCTTGGGTTAATACATTTCGAACGCGCAATAGAGCCAATACTTTCATCTGCAAATTTAACCCACAGTTTTATAGGTACTCGTTGACCATTACCTAAAAGACCATAATCTATGTGGGCTAACTGACAACATGCTCCATTTGTTAGTCCATCAGCTACATCGACGTTAATGCATATCATATACTTGGCACTGATTTTCAATTTCACCGATAAAGCTAAACCTCCTGTTTGAGAGGTTTTAAGATCTTTAACGGCATTCAATAAATTAGCTTTAGCTTGCTCAGATAGTGAACCTTTAATTCTATCAGTGGCAGTCACAATACACGTTTCGGTATTGATCTGATCCAATTTAAAGTCATTATATGAATTAACTTCTGCGTTAGTGGCAAACAAATGGATAGCATCTTGTGGAACATCTTGGGCATTACAAATGCGTTTAGTGAACAGGTCAATATCTAAGTCCGTGAGAGTTCCTGAACCCAAGTTATTCAAAGCAATAGCAAATACCTTGTCATCTCTTTGACGCATTATTTCGGTTAGTTCGAAGTACTTAAAGTGATTCCACAAATGTGCACCAATTATATTTGAGTAAGGATCATTGACAGCCGGACAAAAGACAAATTTATCGCCAACAGGAGGCAATTGTCGTAAATCTCCTAAAACCAACACTGAAATTCCTCCGAAAGGTAAATTACTTTTGAAAATTTGCTTTAAACGGGAATCTAAACTAAGTAACATTTTAGTGCCTACCATGGAGATTTCGTCAATTATTAATAAACGAAGATTAATCAATTTAGAAAAAAGTGAATTTGCTGTGTCGCTGCTGAGGGGTCGCATTTCAATCGAAGATTGATTGACTGGTAGTGAAAACAAAGAATGTAAAGTCGAACCGCCAATGGCAAAAGCAGCTCGACCAGTTGGTGCACTTAAAATAATTTTAATGGAATTGGGGTCACTACCAGGAACAGAATTGAACCTGTATGTCAATGCTTGATAAATAGCAGAAATTAATCTGCTTTTACCCACACCAGCTTGACCACTCACAAATTCATAGAACACGGTTTTCGAATTAATGTTGTGTAAAACATGCGTGAAATATAATTGCTGTTTAACATTTAAAGAACAGACCAACTCATACAAAAAGTTTTCCGAGATAACTGGTGGTAATTTAATAACACCAGAGCCATTGTCATTATCATCAGGTTCAACTATACGAATAATGTTTGTATCGCTTTCAATTTCAGGAACTGCAAACGGTAAAAATTCATTATCAAGATCAACATTTTCATCAGGTTCTTCAGGTACCAAATTTTGATGATCGTATGCGTCACGTAATGCTTCATCTAACTCTGACTCTGATTCGAAATAATTATATTTACGCCGGTTAGTAGTAATAATTTCCACATATTGTTGACAGACCTCCAGACAATCTTTACTCAAAATATCTGTATTTTCGTTTCTCCAAGGAAGATACAGCATTACCTGCTCGCGGAAATAATTATCGGGATCAGTTCCCATATTATAACGGCGATATCGAATAATTGCAGGTTTTTGACGTTTTTTAATAAAACCACTACCATCTTTTAAAGGCAACCTAACGGCAGTAGTGGGTTCGATATCGTGGTCTTGGTCAAGTTCGTTATCGGAGTTGTCAGTTCCTCGATTCTTTTTATGGAAGTTATAAAGGGCAATAAAATCTGCCAAACAGAGTTCTTCTAAGCTATCTGGCCGCAGTACATACCGATCCAATACATTTTGGCAGAAAATGTCATTGGATTCTGGGGCCATTTCTTCTAAGCATTTACGTGGTTTGACCATACGAACACGTTCATTTGGACGTGAGGTATTGATGAAAATGACCGATTCACTGCATTCAGAAAGATGCATACCCAAGATATTATAAACAGCTTCTTGAGCTGAAAGTTCTGAGCCGTGAATGAATTTATTTCCTAAATGTTGCAACTTTTGCTTAACTGATAAATTTCCTTTTTTTATTTCTTCCAAAGCGTCATTCATTATTTTAGAAATCCCACGGCTGGATTTGTTAATATAATTAACTATGTAACTACAACACGCATATGGATCCAAGACATACTGGACGTCAATATTCGCTCTATGTAGACGTAATATATCGGAATTAAAAGTATTTATAAATATATCTGACATAGTCCTTTTCATGAATACCGCATTTTTCTTTAAATTGGATCTAAGAGCTAACAAATACGAATCTCGAGAGAGTTCAATTTGTTCAAGAAATTGCTCAAAGGATAAATTTTCATCTTTATTTTCGCTCAACTCTACCGTTTCCAAGAAGTTCCTAATTCTATTATAATTAGTGCAGTGTATCTCGTTCTTTTCATTTTCCGTTAGTGGTGTTAAAATACAAGTTTTATCCAAAGGTGGATGCGGTATTCCAAAACGGCAATATTTTTGACGCTTATATTCCCTGCGACACGACCGAGTATGGGAATGTCTTTGATAATTAATTAGACCACTTTCGGATACACTTTCACTATCTGTTGTAATATATTTGTCAATGAAATTTTCTACATTATTTTTACTTTCTGGATCTTCGAGGTTGAGTTTAGGTGCTTCATTAAGCCAATACAGCCCATGGACGTGAGCCGAGCCACGTTGCTGAAATTCAATTCTATAATAGTAATGTTTTACAAAATTTTGTCCAAAAATTCCTGATGAATTTTTGAATAATTTAAATATTGTTCGAAAACGATAATCGAAATAACGTGCGCACGTAGCTGGATCTGCACGAATGAGACGCGATTTATGCTTAAACTCAAAATTTTCAGCTTCGTGTTCGGTCACGACAACATTATCGACAACTTTACTTAAAATCACTAACAGCTCAACCCATTTGGTTTCGGCAGCTGAAAGTGTTATAAAAAAAGTTGGTATACCCAATTGACGAATCATGCCTAAAACCTTTTTTTTTTCAGCCTCCCAGTGTGCTGGGGCAGATCTTAGCCCTTGCAAAATATGAAATGCATCGTCATGCTGTATTAGCTCATTTACGTAATTCTCGTTTAATAAATTTCCAGCTGTATGACGTACATTTCCACTCATTTTCTTTCTTAAACAAATGGAAATTGCATTTCTAATGTTATTGAGTTCATATTTTTTATAAGTATAAAAAATTTTTTCTGTAGTGGCACACCGCCTGTCGAATCGTCTTATTTCTGATCGGGCAATTTTGGAATACGTCAATGGAACAGATGGATTTCTTGGAATACCACAATAGATACTGGGGAAAGACAGCTCTTCTGAGTGGGAATCGAATATCATATCACAAGGTCGACGACCTTCACCAGGGGCCAAGACTATGTTTTCTACAAATTCATTGTCTAAAAGAGTTTCTTGTCCACCTGGGTTTAAATTATCAGGATGGAAAGCATCCGTTTCATCGACTTCCAATAATTCCGCTTCAGGTTCAAGATTTTGGTTTTCGGGATCACGTAAAGCATTGATTATACTTTCATCTTCAGGCGAAACAATAAATGGAACAGACAGACTATTTGACGTTAAATTTTCTAACCAGTTATTTGACAAAGTTACACCATCCTCAACATACAAAGGTTGTTGAATTAAATAGCGAGCTGCTTCTAAAACTCGTCCAGGCCGAATAGATTCAGTCATGAAATCATGAGTGCACCTAAGACGGCGTCTTAAATGTACTTGGATGACATAACTTTGATCAAATGTTCTGGGAAGAACTCCTACAGTGCTATCAATAGATATGGGTACATTTACTACTGCACCTCGTAGACCACATTGCCTGTCATAGCCCAAAGTTCTAATCTGCATAAAAGGAATTCGTGGAGCTAGAAGTCTCTGTTCTAAACATGTTAAATCTTCAAGACATTGAGGAATGTCAGGAAAGTGAAGATTATTATACAAACAAATAGGCGGAATTCGCCCTTTTAAAATTAACTGACGACAATTCGAGCAGAATTTAGCACAACTACCGTTTAATAACTCAGGCTTTATGTCGGCTAAAAAGAAAACTTTTTGGGCAAACAACTGAGAAAATTTCTCAATTATTTTAAGTTTATCTAATGATTTAACTTGATTCGGAAACCATAATCCACCGCAACTGTTACATATCTCAGTAGGGCCCTCTTTTACAATGGAGTCATAATTTTCTAATGTTTTGAGAAAGTTTCTTCTACGTTCATGTTCTAAGAAATTTTCTCTTTCCACATCATCCATTTGTTCATTTCGTAATTGATTTCTAACATTTTGATTGGAACTTTCCGTTAATCTATTTGCCGGCTCAGAACGATATTTAATAACTCGACTTTCTGAAAATAATTTATTTAAAGTTTGCTGCTCAAAGGTCATTTGTCGTTGTTCCCTGTGAGCTTCAGTATTAGCTAGTTGCTCCGTTTGCCTATAGTCATCATCGTTCCTAGTCAAAGCTCGCTTAAGTGAATTTATCGATTGTTCAGCCAGTTTATAAATTTCATCCTCCCGCCTGAGTTTATGCGCTAATGAATTTTCCACCTGTTCAGCCCGTTTATAAATTTCATCCTCCCGCCTGAGTTTATGCGCTAATGAATTTACCGCCTGTTCAGCCCGTTTATAAATTTCATCCTCCCGCTTGAGTTTATGCGCTAATGAATTTACCGCCTGTTCAGCCCGTTTATAAATTTCATCCTCCCGCCTGAGTTTATGCGCTAATGAATTTTCCGCCTGTTCAGACCGTTTATAAATTTCATCCTCTCGCCTGAGTTTATGCGCTAATGAATTTACCGCCTGTTCAGCCCGTTTATAAATTTCATCCTCCCGCCTGAGTTTATGCGCTAATGAATTTTCCGCCTGTTCAGCCCGTTTATAAATTTCATCCTCCCGCCTGAGTTTGTGCGCTAATGAATTTTCCGCCTGTTCAGCCCGTTTATAAATTTCATCCTCCCGCCTAAGTTTATGCGCTAATGAATTTTCCGCCTGTTCAGCCCGTTTATAAATTTCATCCTCCCGCCTGAGTTTATGCGCTAATGAATTTTCCGCCTGTTCAGCCCGTTTATAAATTTCATCCTCCCGCCTAAGTTTATGCGCTAATGAATTTTCCGCCTGTTCAGCCCGTTTATAAATTTCATCCTCCCGCCTGAGTTTATGCGCTAATGAATTTTCCGCCTGTTCAGTCCGTTTATAAATTTTATCCTCCCGCTTGAGTTTATGCGCTAATGAATTTTCCGCTTGTTCAACCCGCTTATACTCTTCGTCTTCCCGCCGTAATTTTTTTGCCGCGTTGCTTTTGATTTTTTCCGCCTCAGCATATTCTACATTAGCTCTTTGTATACGCGATAACTGGGTTTTTTTATCACGTCTTTGAGCAGCAGTTTGCTTTTTCAGTTTAGGCATGATTATCAATTTGAAAATTTGATTTTTATAAAAGGTTAAAAATTTTAATTTCTAATATATATTTTTTTTAATTTCTTGCTTCCAAAAGTACTTATCGAAAACCGAAAATTGAAAACCGTATTGATTATTTAAATATTTATATTATACAAAAAAAAAAGTACATAAAAAATATGTTTTTTTTATTTAAAAAAAAAAAAAAACCAAAGCAGTACCTAGAAAATAAATAATCTCCCTTGAAATATTACGAACGACAAAAAAATCATATAATTTTTTAATTATCATAATTCTGAGACAACTTAAAATAAATTAAAAATATCCATCTAATCAGATATGGGCAAAATTTATTCGATTGACGAATAAAATTATTGAAAAAACTAAACACAACTGAAACACTGTTGTTTTGTACCCAAAACAACAATAAAATTATGAAATAACTACGGAAAATATGGAGTAACCAAAAAACTTTAAATATTTTTTACTTTAAATCATTCGCGAATAAATAATTATTGAATAAAAAATCGATACATATTGTTTATTCGAATAATTATTCAGATAAAAAATTATTTGAATAGTGCACATATCTGTATCTAATTTAAACAAAGTTTAAAAATATTATCTCGATTAACAATAATTAAAATCAAACTACAAAAACAAAAATTATGATAACTAAGAAATTACATAAGTTTGAATTTGAAAATTACATCAAAACATAAAAATAAAAAAAATACAGGTCTTACCTTTGAAAGCAGTTCACAAAAACGCACAATAACAATAAAATTTTAACAATAATTATCTTACAAAAACTAATTTTTAAAAAAATAATATAGTTACAAAGATTATAGAGATTGCAATTTTATAACGCTCAAACTCCTTTACAGAAATCGATAGCATCTCTGACCAAAAAAATACAAGAAATTTTAAAATAAAGGATTTTTTTGGTGGGGGTTGTATAACGAATTTTTTCGACAATAGAATTCAATTGTTTTTTCAAATGTACTCTAGTTTTGTATTAACACCTCCATATACCTTCATATAGAACTAAATAATAATATTTATCTATTTTGATCTATTTTGAATTTCTTTAATATAATAACATTATGGCGGAACATTTGTTCCTTACATATTGTAAGGAACATTTTTTACATTTAAACTTTTATTTTATCTCTAACGGTTTACAAGATGGGTGATTACCCATGACCCAATTGACCCATGTTGCTCATTTACGAACTGACCTCACTTTTTACGTCCTAAGCACGCTGTAAAAATTTCAGCTTGATATCTCTTTTCGTTTTTGAGTAATCGTGTCCACAGACAGACGGACGGTCGGACAACCGGAAATGGATTAATTAGGTGATTTTATGAACACCTATACCAATATTTTGTTGGTAGCATCAATATTGTTAGGCGTTACAAACTTGGGACTAAACTTACTTAATATACGAAATTTTTAATATAATTTAACATAATAACATTATGGCGGCTGGAATTATAACAATCCAAAACTTGAAAATAAATTTATCGTGATTTTTATGAAAAGGAAAATTTATTTTTTTTGAAATGGGGAAATTGTAGTTAAAAATGAGAAATTGTAAAAAAAATGTAGTTTTTGCTTAACTATTACAATACGTTACGAATAAAAAAAATTCAAAAAAAGACAAATTTCTAATTTAAAAAAAAAAAAATACAAATAAAGATAAAATCTAATTTAAAAAAAAAAAAAAAAAAAACAAACGATTGGTTAAATCTTAGATCAAAAGTATATTTGTTTGGAATTGAATCACATTGACTCACGTTATTATATACATAAGGTAATAAGTTTAAAATATTGTATATTTGTTTTGACGTTATGCAAGTAAAGACAGATTGTCACCAAGTACCTAACACGTGTATCTTTCTTCTCACTTCATCAGTTACTATAGTGTATATGTAAGACAAACAAAAAATATTGTATATTTGTGTTTACGTTATGCAAGTAAAGACAGATTGTCACTTTACTACACTAAGTACCTAAAAAGAGTATCTTTCTTCTCATTTCATCAGTTACTATAGTGTATATGTAATAACAAACAAATTGAAATAATACAATCTTGTAGGTGTAACGTTTATGTTTGAAATATACAATGTTGTTGCTATGCAAATAATTGATACTATGTGTATGTAGTATATACATGAAATAGGATATCAATTATGTTCTGAAATAATTTGCGCTGTCACGGGTAAACAATAATCTTTACAAAAAAATGTTTCAAACAAAAGTTGTTTATTTTTTTGTAAGGAACATTTTTTAGATTTAAACTTTTATTCTATCTCTAACGGTTTAGAAGATGGGTCCTACGGACCCATGATCCAATTGACCCATGTTGCTCATTTACGAACTTGACCTCTCTTTTTACGTCCTAAGCACGCTGTAAAAATTTCAGCTTGATATCTCTTTTCGTTTTTGAGTAATCGTGTCCACAGACGGACGGACGGACGGACGGACGGACGGACGGACGGACGGACGGACGGACGGACGGACAACCGGAAATGGATTAATTAGGTGATTTTATGAACACCTATACCAATATTTTTTTTGTAGCATCAATATTTTTAGGCGTTACAAACTTGGGACTAAACTTAATATACCCTTTATATTTTTAATATATACAGGGTATAATAAAAGTATTTTCTAATGAAATATATTTTGTCAATGTTCGATTAACACATTTCATAATAATACGTTTTCATTATTGACAAAAAAAGTTTTTCTAAAAATGAAATCTTATACTATAATATATATATTTATATATTAAATTTTTTAATTATTTATATACTAATAATTTATAATAAATCGATATTAAATAAAAAATAAAAATATATACTTTTTAAGTTTACCTTAAAAATATTATTGTTTTGTATGATTGAAATAATTAATATTAAACTATGTTTATTAATAATTGTTAATAAAAAAATTAAATATATTTTAATTTATAAAATAAATATTATTATTAAATTTATAATTTATTATTTTATATATTATAGAAATTGAAAAAATAAATCATGTTTACTACGACAGTAAATTAGAAATACTATTTAATTTTTATGTGTTTTCTACATGGTACTTTGACTTACATAGGGACTTATATTATTGTGAATAATGATATAATTGAAAACCTTTATTTTTTATTTGATAGAATTATTATATTTTATCATTTAAATATTTATAATAAATACATTATTTTTATAAAGTAAAAAATATGGCCGAAGAAAATTCTACAGCTGTTGCAGCAACTGCGGTTACTGCTGCTTCTACAACACCAACAAAAAAAGCAACAGCTTCTGGTGCTAAACGTACAAAACAACATTCAAAACCAACACATCCACGTACATCAGAAATGGTTGTTAACGCAATTAAAAATTTAAAAGAACGTGGTGGTTCATCATTACAAGCAATTAAAAAATATTTAGCTGCAAATTATAAAGTGGATTCTGATAAAATTTCACCATTTATTAAAAAATATTTAAAAGCTGCTGTAACTGAGGGAGCCTTGGTACAAACTAAAGGTAAAGGTGCATCTGGTTCATTCAAATTGGCTGCTTCCGCTTCATCTAATTCTTCAGCTAAATCAAAAGTATCCAAAAAAGAAAGTGGAGCAAAAGGTTCAGCAAAGAGTGCTAAAAGTAAACGGGCACCAAAAGAAAAGAAAGCCACAACTACATCATTGGCAGCCAAAAAGCCTAAAGCAAAAAAAGCGACTCCATCATCATCAACTGCTGCTAAAAAAGTTACTGCAAAATCATCAGCGGCATCAAAAAAAGCACCAGTTAAAGCAAAACCAGCAAAAAGTACAAAATCCGCTGCCAAAAGTAGCCCTGCTCGTAAACCGAAAGCACCAAAAGCTAAGAAAGCTTCTGTTGCCAAATCATCTCCTACAAAAATTAAAAAAGCAGCACCAAAAAAGAAATGATCTGTTACTTTAATAATATATTGAAATATTTCATTATTTTTGCTAAAAAATGAAAATAACATAGGCCTTAATACAGGCCACAAATTAATATTTGATAAGAGTAAATTATTTTTTGTATAAATATTTTATAAAATAATAGTTTAGAAACATTTGCCACAGTCAGTACCACGGATGGGTGGCCACTTGAGAATACTGTGTGCGGTTGCATTTTTATTTAAAATATATGGTATAATAAATAAGTATATATTTAAATTGATTACTTCATTGAAAATTTTAATAATATACTTTAATATTAATGATATTTATGAAAAATATATATTTGTAAAAATTTTCATTTATTACTGGCAACAGCCATACCACGTTGAAAACACCGGTTCTCGTCCGATCACCGAAGTTAAGCAACATTGGGCACAGTCAGTACTTGGATGGGTGACCGCTTGGGAACACTGTGTGCGGTTGCCTTTTTATATTAAAAATATAAATTATTTTTCTTCTTTTCTTTTTTTTTACACACCATATATAAATATATGTTATTTAGAAATGTAAACCTTTTATATTATTCATCAACAAATAAATATTATTTTTTGTATAAAATTTTATTGCATTTATAACTCATATCATGGTTACTTTAAAGCGAGAAGTTTTTTTAATATTTCAAATGAATATAAAATAATATAAATTTTATGAAATTTATTTATTTTTAGAAATAGCAATCGCTTATAATTATAACAAAATTTTAATAATGTTTAATTTTATTTCAATAATTTATATTTATATATATATATATATATATATATATATATATATATATATATTTTTTAATAAAAATAATATACTCTTATTTAATAATATATGTTGGTCCTATATATAGGACCGAAAATATTTCTTATTTGTTTTTTTTTTTTTAAATTGTCATTTAAAACGCTTATGCACGTTCTCCACGAATACGTCTTGCCAATTGTATATCCTTAGGCATAATTGTAACACGCTTTGCATGAATTGCGCATAAATTGGTATCTTCAAATAAACCTACTAAATAGGCTTCACTAGCTTCTTGTAATGCCATAACAGCTGAACTTTGAAAACGTAAATCGGTTTTAAAATCTTGTGCAATTTCACGTACTAAACGTTGGAATGGTAATTTACGAATTAACAATTCAGTACTTTTTTGATAACGACGAATTTCTCGTAAAGCTACTGTACCAGGACGATATCTGTGTGGTTTTTTTACTCCACCAGTTGCTGGTGCACTTTTACGTGCAGCTTTCGTTGCTAATTGTTTTCTTGGTGCTTTACCACCAGTTGATTTACGTGCAGTTTGCTTGGTTCTAGCCATTTTCAAATAATAATGTTTTTACAAAAAAACACACAATTTTAAAAATTATATTCGACAATTTGATACTACAAAGTCAAATGTTTAAATGCGAAATAAATGTGTTGTATTTATATTTATATGAAATTTCAAAATTTTTGTTGTCATATCCTATTGGATAGCTATCAGAGTATGGACTAATCAAATTGTATAGGCGTGGCTTAAAAAATCTTTAATGCTTTATATAAAAAGGCACAATTGTACCGGCGCTCACATACATTACAATACTTGTGAGGTTAACACACGTGTTATCCGTTCGTTAAAATATTGTAAATAATTTTTTATTAAAATGACTGGCAGAGGAAAAGGTGGAAAGGGTCTTGGAAAAGGGGGTGCAAAACGTCATAGAAAAGTTTTGCGTGATAATATCCAAGGTATTACAAAACCTGCAATTCGTCGTTTAGCACGACGAGGTGGAGTAAAACGTATCTCTGGTTTAATTTATGAAGAAACACGTGGTGTACTTAAAGTATTCCTTGAAAATGTTATTCGGGATGCTGTTACATATACTGAACACGCAAAACGTAAAACAGTTACAGCTATGGATGTTGTATATGCATTAAAACGACAAGGTCGTACTTTGTATGGTTTTGGAGGTTAAGAAAATATAATAATTTACTTAAAATATTTAGTAAATTTATTAAAGAATATTTAATACATCCGATAAATTTAAACAGGCTTTCCTTTTTGGGAAGCCACTAATTTTATTTATATAAGAGTAAATAAATTTGTTAATAAATATAACATATTATATAATTTGTTTACAACAAATTATTTTGTTTATAACATACATTACCAAATATTTTTATTTTTTTTTTTTATTGTAATATATCTGCAATAATAAATTATAATTTGTATATTATCTATTTTATTTTACAATAACTTATTGAATTTTTGAAAAAATTTTATTATAAATTAATATACTATTATATTTTTTATATATACAAGTTAAGAGTAACAAGTATCGATAGGAGATTATCGAATTTATAACTAATAAAACATTTCGCCTTAATCAAAGAAAATAAAGATTTTGCTATACCATTTTTTATACTTTCAATAAATAATTTATTATTAAATTTTTATTATTTCATTTATTTTTTAAAATTATTAAAAATATTTTTCTAATAATTATAAGCGTACATAAACAAGTAGTAAATGTAAAATGAAAATAATAAAGGTAATGTAATGCATTTGCATTACACTGATTTACGATATATATTCCGCGATATCCTTTATTATATTTAAAATTAATAATATTGATATACTAATAATAGATATATTCAAGCTATTAATATATAAAATTTTATATTAAATATGATATTAATAATTGTTTATTTAATTTTTTTGTATATATAAAAATAATTTACTCTTATTTAAAAAATTTGATGGCTCTCTTAAAAAGAGAGCCGTTTTTATATGTTGATGTATTTTTATGTTATCAATTAAATAATATTTTCGATTTATTTATTTTGAACTTGTATATTTTGTAACAGCTTTAGTACCTTCACTAACAGCGTGCTTTGCCAATTCACCAGGTAATAATAATCGAACTGCGGTTTGAATTTCCCGACTTGTGATTGTTGAACGTTTATTATAATGTGCTAAACGTGATGCTTCAGCAGCAATACGTTCAAAAATATCATTAACAAAACTGTTCATGATACTCATAGCTTTACTAGAGATACCAGTATCAGGATGCACTTGTTTTAATACTTTGTAAATGTAAATTGCATATGATTCCTTGCGCTTCCTCTTCTTTTTCTTATCACTCTTTGATATATTTTTTTGAGCTTTGCCAGCTTTTTTTGCTGCTTTTCCACTTGTTTTTGGTGGCATTGTTACAAACAATTAATATACACAGATAGTTACAGAACACCAGTCAGTATATGTATGAGCGTGTCGTGTATACAACTAGCGTATTATATACGCGAAGATGGATATAACAATAAAAATGAATACTACTCTCTGATTGGCTGAAAATAATACTATAAGGTGATTGGTTTATTTTTAAAGTTTTATATTTTATAAATATTATAAATTAAAATACCCAAATAACATTTTAAACATTTATGTTACAATCCCCGTAACGTACACATCTGTGTGATTATATTTACAAAAAAAAATATTAATTAAATAAATTTATTCGCTATGTCTGGACGAGGTAAAGGTGGTAAAGTAAAGGGAAAGGCAAAGTCAAGATCAAGCCGAGCAGGATTACAATTTCCTGTTGGAAGAATTCACAGATTATTACGAAAAGGAAATTATGCTGAACGAGTAGGTGCTGGTGCCCCAGTATATTTGGCTGCTGTTATGGAATATTTGGCTGCAGAAGTTCTCGAGTTAGCTGGTAATGCTGCCCGTGATAACAAAAAAACACGTATCATTCCACGTCATTTACAATTGGCAATTCGTAATGATGAAGAATTAAATAAATTATTATCTGGTGTAACAATTGCTCAAGGTGGTGTATTACCAAACATTCAAGCAGTGTTATTACCAAAGAAAACTGAAAAGAAAGCATAAATTAAAAACATTGCATTAATTTTTATAATAATAATACATCGATCATAGGCCTTTTAATAAAAGGCCACAAATTTATTTAAAATAAGAGTAAAAATTATTTTTATAAATAATATATTATAATATTTTTTTAAAGAATCAATTTAAATAATTATAAATTAATGATTCTTTTTTTTTTTTTTCTTTTTTATATGTTATTATGGAAATAATTCATCATATTATGATGACATTTAGGTAACATATTATAAGAATATTCATAAAATATTATCAAAATAATATTGTATTATGATGATATTTAGACAAAATATTATAAGAATATACACAAAATATTATCAAAATAATATCATTAGATAACAAAACTGTTCATGATACTCATACCTTTACTAGAGATAAAAGTATCAGGATGCACTTGTATTAATACATATTATCACAACATCACAAAATATTTTTTAAAAGGAAAAATTTTTTAAAAATTATTATAAAATTTGATTGAATTAAATTTCAATTTATTTTTTTAATAATTAAAGAAAAAAAAAAGCATATAAACTTTCTATTGAAAATGTTATTTTCAACTAGATGGCCAAGTGAACTTTGTTACACAAACAATATATGACGTATTCGTTATTTAAATAATCAGTATCCTTTGATATTATATCAATACGTTACTCTCTTCTTTTGATACATATTAATAAAATTTCAATTTATAAGATTTTATGTCAATTATATAAATAATATTATAAATTTTCTAAATACATAAGTTAAGTAACAAAAAATTTGAATAACAAGATAAATTTATATATTATGTTTTAATACTCGATACTATAATATATCGCATCCGTTACCAATTATTCGGTATCCTTTGATTTATACACAGAATGAACCAAAAATATGTATCAAATTTATTTTATTTATTTATATATTTAATATTATTATTATTATTTTATATTACAAAGTTTCTTAACGAAGCTTACAATGATTTCTCATATCGTACTTAACAAAATTATTTAGATCATATAAAATTTAAATTGTTAAAAAATTTTTATATTTATTATTATTATTTATTTTTATTAAAATTACATAACATAAAATTAATAATATTTTAATAATTATATAAATTAATTCTTATTTAAAATAATCTTATATTAATCTCAACAAATACTCTAATAATATATTTTGTCATAAATTTTTTTATATTTAAAATAAATATTATAATATATAAATACTTATATCAGTATAAAATTTCTTTATATAATTATGAAAAAATTAATTTAATAGTTAATTATTGATATTAATGCATAAATAAAAGTATTTTCTAATGAAATATATTTTGTCAATGTTCGATTAACACATTTCATAATAATACGTTTTCATTATTGACAAAAAAAGTTTTTCTAAAAATGAAATCTTATACTATAATATATATATTTATATATTAAATTTTTTAATTATTTATATACTAATAATTTATAATAAATCGATATTAAATAAAAAATAAAAATATATACTTTTTAAGTTTACCTTAAAAATATTATTGTTTTGTATGATTGAAATAATTAATATTAAACTATGTTTATTAATAATTGTTAATAAAAAAATTAAATATATTTTAATTTATAAAATAAATATTATTATTAAATTTATAATTTATTATTTTATATATTATAGAAATTGAAAAAATAAATCATGTTTACTACGACAGTAAATTAGAAATACTATTTAATTTTTATGTGTTTTCTACATGGTACTTTGACTTACATAGGGACTTATATTATTGTGAATAATGATATAATTGAAAACCTTTATTTTTTATTTGATAGAATTATTATATTTTATCATTTAAATATTTATAATAAATACATTATTTTTATAAAGTAAAAAATATGGCCGAAGAAAATTCTACAGCTGTTGCAGCAACTGCGGTTACTGCTGCTTCTACAACACCAACAAAAAAAGCAACAGCTTCTGGTGCTAAACGTACAAAACAACATTCAAAACCAACACATCCACGTACATCAGAAATGGTTGTTAACGCAATTAAAAATTTAAAAGAACGTGGTGGTTCATCATTACAAGCAATTAAAAAATATTTAGCTGCAAATTATAAAGTGGATTCTGATAAAATTTCACCATTTATTAAAAAATATTTAAAAGCTGCTGTAACTGAGGGAGCCTTGGTACAAACTAAAGGTAAAGGTGCATCTGGTTCATTCAAATTGGCTGCTTCCGCTTCATCTAATTCTTCAGCTAAATCAAAAGTATCCAAAAAAGAAAGTGGAGCAAAAGGTTCAGCAAAGAGTGCTAAAAGTAAACGGGCACCAAAAGAAAAGAAAGCCACAACTACATCATTGGCAGCCAAAAAGCCTAAAGCAAAAAAAGCGACTCCATCATCATCAACTGCTGCTAAAAAAGTTACTGCAAAATCATCAGCGGCATCAAAAAAAGCACCAGTTAAAGCAAAACCAGCAAAAAGTACAAAATCCGCTGCCAAAAGTAGCCCTGCTCGTAAACCGAAAGCACCAAAAGCTAAGAAAGCTTCTGTTGCCAAATCATCTCCTACAAAAATTAAAAAAGCAGCACCAAAAAAGAAATGATCTGTTACTTTAATAATATATTGAAATATTTCATTATTTTTGCTAAAAAATGAAAATAACATAGGCCTTAATACAGGCCACAAATTAATATTTGATAAGAGTAAATTATTTTTTGTATAAATATTTTATAAAATAATAGTTTAGAAACATTTGCCACAGTCAGTACCACGGATGGGTGGCCACTTGAGAATACTGTGTGCGGTTGCATTTTTATTTAAAATATATGGTATAATAAATAAGTATATATTTAAATTGATTACTTCATTGAAAATTTTAATAATATACTTTAATATTAATGATATTTATGAAAAATATATATTTGTAAAAATTTTCATTTATTACTGGCAACAGCCATACCACGTTGAAAACACCGGTTCTCGTCCGATCACCGAAGTTAAGCAACATTGGGCACAGTCAGTACTTGGATGGGTGACCGCTTGGGAACACTGTGTGCGGTTGCCTTTTTATATTAAAAATATAAATTATTTTTCTTCTTTTCTTTTTTTTTACACACCATATATAAATATATGTTATTTAGAAATGTAAACCTTTTATATTATTCATCAACAAATAAATATTATTTTTTGTATAAAATTTTATTGCATTTATAACTCATATCATGGTTACTTTAAAGCGAGAAGTTTTTTTAATATTTCAAATGAATATAAAATAATATAAATTTTATGAAATTTATTTATTTTTAGAAATAGCAATCGCTTATAATTATAACAAAATTTTAATAATGTTTAATTTTATTTCAATAATTTATATTTATATATATATATATATATATATATATATATATATATATATATATTTTAATAAAAATAATATACTCTTATTTAATAATATATGTTGGTCCTATATATAGGACCGAAAATATTTCTTATTTGTTTTTTTTTTTTTAAATTGTCATTTAAAACGCTTATGCACGTTCTCCACGAATACGTCTTGCCAATTGTATATCCTTAGGCATAATTGTAACACGCTTTGCATGAATTGCGCATAAATTGGTATCTTCAAATAAACCTACTAAATAGGCTTCACTAGCTTCTTGTAATGCCATAACAGCTGAACTTTGAAAACGTAAATCGGTTTTAAAATCTTGTGCAATTTCACGTACTAAACGTTGGAATGGTAATTTACGAATTAACAATTCAGTACTTTTTTGATAACGACGAATTTCTCGTAAAGCTACTGTACCAGGACGATATCTGTGTGGTTTTTTTACTCCACCAGTTGCTGGTGCACTTTTACGTGCAGCTTTCGTTGCTAATTGTTTTCTTGGTGCTTTACCACCAGTTGATTTACGTGCAGTTTGCTTGGTTCTAGCCATTTTCAAATAATAATGTTTTTACAAAAAAACACACAATTTTAAAAATTATATTCGACAATTTGATACTACAAAGTCAAATGTTTAAATGCGAAATAAATGTGTTGTATTTATATTTATATGAAATTTCAAAATTTTTGTTGTCATATCCTATTGGATAGCTATCAGAGTATGGACTAATCAAATTGTATAGGCGTGGCTTAAAAAATCTTTAATGCTTTATATAAAAAGGCACAATTGTACCGGCGCTCACATACATTACAATACTTGTGAGGTTAACACACGTGTTATCCGTTCGTTAAAATATTGTAAATAATTTTTTATTAAAATGACTGGCAGAGGAAAAGGTGGAAAGGGTCTTGGAAAAGGGGGTGCAAAACGTCATAGAAAAGTTTTGCGTGATAATATCCAAGGTATTACAAAACCTGCAATTCGTCGTTTAGCACGACGAGGTGGAGTAAAACGTATCTCTGGTTTAATTTATGAAGAAACACGTGGTGTACTTAAAGTATTCCTTGAAAATGTTATTCGGGATGCTGTTACATATACTGAACACGCAAAACGTAAAACAGTTACAGCTATGGATGTTGTATATGCATTAAAACGACAAGGTCGTACTTTGTATGGTTTTGGAGGTTAAGAAAATATAATAATTTACTTAAAATATTTAGTAAATTTATTAAAGAATATTTAATACATCCGATAAATTTAAACAGGCTTTCCTTTTTGGGAAGCCACTAATTTTATTTATATAAGAGTAAATAAATTTGTTAATAAATATAACATATTATATAATTTGTTTACAACAAATTATTTTGTTTATAACATACATTACCAAATATTTTTATTTTTTTTTTTTATTGTAATATATCTGCAATAATAAATTATAATTTGTATATTATCTATTTTATTTTACAATAACTTATTGAATTTTTGAAAAAATTTTATTATAAATTAATATACTATTATATTTTTTATATATACAAGTTAAGAGTAACAAGTATCGATAGGAGATTATCGAATTTATAACTAATAAAACATTTCGCCTTAATCAAAGAAAATAAAGATTTTGCTATACCATTTTTTATACTTTCAATAAATAATTTATTATTAAATTTTTATTATTTCATTTATTTTTTAAAATTATTAAAAATATTTTTCTAATAATTATAAGCGTACATAAACAAGTAGTAAATGTAAAATGAAAATAATAAAGGTAATGTAATGCATTTGCATTACACTGATTTACGATATATATTCCGCGATATCCTTTATTATATTTAAAATTAATAATATTGATATACTAATAATAGATATATTCAAGCTATTAATATATAAAATTTTATATTAAATATGATATTAATAATTGTTTATTTAATTTTTTTGTATATATAAAAATAATTTACTCTTATTTAAAAAATTTGATGGCTCTCTTAAAAAGAGAGCCGTTTTTATATGTTGATGTATTTTTATGTTATCAATTAAATAATATTTTCGATTTATTTATTTTGAACTTGTATATTTTGTAACAGCTTTAGTACCTTCACTAACAGCGTGCTTTGCCAATTCACCAGGTAATAATAATCGAACTGCGGTTTGAATTTCCCGACTTGTGATTGTTGAACGTTTATTATAATGTGCTAAACGTGATGCTTCAGCAGCAATACGTTCAAAAATATCATTAACAAAACTGTTCATGATACTCATAGCTTTACTAGAGATACCAGTATCAGGATGCACTTGTTTTAATACTTTGTAAATGTAAATTGCATATGATTCCTTGCGCTTCCTCTTCTTTTTCTTATCACTCTTTGATATATTTTTTTGAGCTTTGCCAGCTTTTTTTGCTGCTTTTCCACTTGTTTTTGGTGGCATTGTTACAAACAATTAATATACACAGATAGTTACAGAACACCAGTCAGTATATGTATGAGCGTGT
>NW_025408230.1:0-31456 GCF_905475395.1 Chrysoperla carnea
TTATATCAATACGTTACTCTCTTCTTTTGATACATATTAATAAAATTTCAATTTATAAGATTTTATGTCAATTATATAAATAATATTATAAATTTTCTAAATACATAAGTTAAGTAACAAAAAATTTGAATAACAAGATAAATTTATATATTATGTTTTAATACTCGATACTATAATATATCGCATCCGTTACCAATTATTCGGTATCCTTTGATTTATACACAGAATGAACCAAAAATATGTATCAAATTTATTTTATTTATTTATATATTTAATATTATTATTATTATTTTATATTACAAAGTTTCTTAACGAAGCTTACAATGATTTCTCATATCGTACTTAACAAAATTATTTAGATCATATAAAATTTAAATTGTTAAAAAATTTTTATATTTATTATTATTATTTATTTTTATTAAAATTACATAACATAAAATTAATAATATTTTAATAATTATATAAATTAATTCTTATTTAAAATAATCTTATATTAATCTCAACAAATACTCTAATAATATATTTTGTCATAAATTTTTTTATATTTAAAATAAATATTATAATATATAAATACTTATATCAGTATAAAAATTTCTTTATATAATTATGAAAAAATTAATTTAATAGTTAATTATTGATATTAATGCATAAATAAAAGTATTTTCTAATGAAATATATTTTGTCAATGTTCGATTAACACATTTCATAATAATACGTTTTCATTATTGACAAAAAAAGTTTTTCTAAAAATGAAATCTTATACTATAATATATATATTTATATATTAAATTTTTTAATTATTTATATACTAATAATTTATAATAAATCGATATTAAATAAAAAATAAAAATATATACTTTTTAAGTTTACCTTAAAAATATTATTGTTTTGTATGATTGAAATAATTAATATTAAACTATGTTTATTAATAATTGTTAATAAAAAAATTAAATATATTTTAATTTATAAAATAAATATTATTATTAAATTTATAATTTATTATTTTATATATTATAGAAATTGAAAAAATAAATCATGTTTACTACGACAGTAAATTAGAAATACTATTTAATTTTTATGTGTTTTCTACATGGTACTTTGACTTACATAGGGACTTATATTATTGTGAATAATGATATAATTGAAAACCTTTATTTTTTATTTGATAGAATTATTATATTTTATCATTTAAATATTTATAATAAATACATTATTTTTATAAAGTAAAAAATATGGCCGAAGAAAATTCTACAGCTGTTGCAGCAACTGCGGTTACTGCTGCTTCTACAACACCAACAAAAAAAGCAACAGCTTCTGGTGCTAAACGTACAAAACAACATTCAAAACCAACACATCCACGTACATCAGAAATGGTTGTTAACGCAATTAAAAATTTAAAAGAACGTGGTGGTTCATCATTACAAGCAATTAAAAAATATTTAGCTGCAAATTATAAAGTGGATTCTGATAAAATTTCACCATTTATTAAAAATATTTAAAAGCTGCTGTAACTGAGGGAGCCTTGGTACAAACTAAAGGTAAAGGTGCATCTGGTTCATTCAAATTGGCTGCTTCCGCTTCATCTAATTCTTCAGCTAAATCAAAAGTATCCAAAAAAGAAAGTGGAGCAAAAGGTTCAGCAAAGAGTGCTAAAAGTAAACGGGCACCAAAAGAAAAGAAAGCCACAACTACATCATTGGCAGCCAAAAAGCCTAAAGCAAAAAAAGCGACTCCATCATCATCAACTGCTGCTAAAAAAGTTACTGCAAAATCATCAGCGGCATCAAAAAAAGCACCAGTTAAAGCAAAACCAGCAAAAAGTACAAAATCCGCTGCCAAAAGTAGCCCTGCTCGTAAACCGAAAGCACCAAAAGCTAAGAAAGCTTCTGTTGCCAAATCATCTCCTACAAAAATTAAAAAAGCAGCACCAAAAAAGAAATGATCTGTTACTTTAATAATATATTGAAATATTTCATTATTTTTGCTAAAAAATGAAAATAACATAGGCCTTAATACAGGCCACAAATTAATATTTGATAAGAGTAAATTATTTTTTGTATAAATATTTTATAAAATAATAGTTTAGAAACATTTGCCACAGTCAGTACCACGGATGGGTGGCCACTTGAGAATACTGTGTGCGGTTGCATTTTTATTTAAAATATATGGTATAATAAATAAGTATATATTTAAATTGATTACTTCATTGAAAATTTTAATAATATACTTTAATATTAATGATATTTATGAAAAATATATATTTGTAAAAATTTTCATTTATTACTGGCAACAGCCATACCACGTTGAAAACACCGGTTCTCGTCCGATCACCGAAGTTAAGCAACATTGGGCACAGTCAGTACTTGGATGGGTGACCGCTTGGGAACACTGTGTGCGGTTGCCTTTTTATATTAAAAATATAAATTATTTTTCTTCTTTTCTTTTTTTTTACACACCATATATAAATATATGTTATTTAGAAATGTAAACCTTTTATATTATTCATCAACAAATAAATATTATTTTTTGTATAAAATTTTATTGCATTTATAACTCATATCATGGTTACTTTAAAGCGAGAAGTTTTTTTAATATTTCAAATGAATATAAAATAATATAAATTTTATGAAATTTATTTATTTTTAGAAATAGCAATCGCTTATAATTATAACAAAATTTTAATAATGTTTAATTTTATTTCAATAATTTATATTTATATATATATATATAATATTATATATATATATATATATATATATATATATATATTTTTTAATAAAAATAATATACTCTTATTTAATAATATATGTTGGTCCTATATATAGGACCGAAAATATTTCTTATTTGTTTTTTTTTTTTTAAATTGTCATTTAAAACGCTTATGCACGTTCTCCACGAATACGTCTTGCCAATTGTATATCCTTAGGCATAATTGTAACACGCTTTGCATGAATTGCGCATAAATTGGTATCTTCAAATAAACCTACTAAATAGGCTTCACTAGCTTCTTGTAATGCCATAACAGCTGAACTTTGAAAACGTAAATCGGTTTTAAAATCTTGTGCAATTTCACGTACTAAACGTTGGAATGGTAATTTACGAATTAACAATTCAGTACTTTTTTGATAACGACGAATTTCTCGTAAAGCTACTGTACCAGGACGATATCTGTGTGGTTTTTTTACTCCACCAGTTGCTGGTGCACTTTACGTGCAGCTTTCGTTGCTAATTGTTTTCTTGGTGCTTTACCACCAGTTGATTTACGTGCAGTTTGCTTGGTTCTAGCCATTTTCAAATAATAATGTTTTTACAAAAAAACACACAATTTTAAAAATTATATTCGACAATTTGATACTACAAAGTCAAATGTTTAAATGCGAAATAAATGTGTTGTATTTATATTTATATGAAATTTCAAAATTTTTGTTGTCATATCCTATTGGATAGCTATCAGAGTATGGACTAATCAAATTGTATAGGCGTGGCTTAAAAAATCTTTAATGCTTTATATAAAAAGGCACAATTGTACCGGCGCTCACATACATTACAATACTTGTGAGGTTAACACACGTGTTATCCGTTCGTTAAAATATTGTAAATAATTTTTTATTAAAATGACTGGCAGAGGAAAAGGTGGAAAGGGTCTTGGAAAAGGGGGTGCAAAACGTCATAGAAAAGTTTTGCGTGATAATATCCAAGGTATTACAAAACCTGCAATTCGTCGTTTAGCACGACGAGGTGGAGTAAAACGTATCTCTGGTTTAATTTATGAAGAAACACGTGGTGTACTTAAAGTATTCCTTGAAAATGTTATTCGGGATGCTGTTACATATACTGAACACGCAAAACGTAAAACAGTTACAGCTATGGATGTTGTATATGCATTAAAACGACAAGGTCGTACTTTGTATGGTTTTGGAGGTTAAGAAAATATAATAATTTACTTAAAATATTTAGTAAATTTATTAAAGAATATTTAATACATCCGATAAATTTAAACAGGCTTTCCTTTTTGGGAAGCCACTAATTTTATTTATATAAGAGTAAATAAATTTGTTAATAAATATAACATATTATATAATTTGTTTACAACAAATTATTTTGTTTATAACATACATTACCAAATATTTTTATTTTTTTTTTTTATTGTAATATATCTGCAATAATAAATTATAATTTGTATATTATCTATTTTATTTTACAATAACTTATTGAATTTTTGAAAAAATTTTATTATAAATTAATATACTATTATATTTTTTATATATACAAGTTAAGAGTAACAAGTATCGATAGGAGATTATCGAATTTATAACTAATAAAACATTTCGCCTTAATCAAAGAAAATAAAGATTTTGCTATACCATTTTTTATACTTTCAATAAATAATTTATTATTAAATTTTTATTATTTCATTTATTTTTTAAAATTATTAAAAATATTTTTCTAATAATTATAAGCGTACATAAACAAGTAGTAAATGTAAAATGAAAATAATAAAGGTAATGTAATGCATTTGCATTACACTGATTTACGATATATATTCCGCGATATCCTTTATTATATTTAAAATTAATAATATTGATATACTAATAATAGATATATTCAAGCTATTAATATATAAAATTTTATATTAAATATGATATTAATAATTGTTTATTTAATTTTTTTGTATATATAAAAATAATTTACTCTTATTTAAAAAATTTGATGGCTCTCTTAAAAAGAGAGCCATTTTTATATGTTGATGTATTTTTATGTTATCAATTAAATAATATTTTCGATTTATTTATTTTGAACTTGTATATTTTGTAACAGCTTTAGTACCTTCACTAACAGCGTGCTTTGCCAATTCACCAGGTAATAATAATCGAACTGCGGTTTGAATTTCCCGACTTGTGATTGTTGAACGTTTATTATAATGTGCTAAACGTGATGCTTCAGCAGCAATACGTTCAAAAATATCATTAACAAAACTGTTCATGATACTCATAGCTTTACTAGAGATACCAGTATCAGGATGCACTTGTTTTAATACTTTGTAAATGTAAATTGCATATGATTCCTTGCGCTTCCTCTTCTTTTTCTTATCACTCTTTGATATATTTTTTTGAGCTTTGCCAGCTTTTTTTGCTGCTTTTCCACTTGTTTTTGGTGGCATTGTTACAAACAATTAATATACACAGATAGTTACAGAACACCAGTCAGTATATGTATGAGCGTGTCGTGTATACAACTAGCGTATTATATACGCGAAGATGGATATAACAATAAAAATGAATACTACTCTCTGATTGGCTGAAAATAATACTATAAGGTGATTGGTTTATTTTTAAAGTTTTATATTTTATAAATATTATAAATTAAAATACCCAAATAACATTTTAAACATTTATGTTACAATCCCCGTAACGTACACATCTGTGTGATTATATTTACAAAAAA
This sequence comes from Chrysoperla carnea, assembly GCF_905475395.1. Taxonomy (NCBI): domain Eukaryota; kingdom Metazoa; phylum Arthropoda; class Insecta; order Neuroptera; family Chrysopidae; genus Chrysoperla; species Chrysoperla carnea. Next base: position 5,446 of record NW_025408230.1, read on the forward strand.
AAATATTAATTAAATAAATTTATTCGCTATGTCTGGACGAGGTAAAGGTGGTAAAGTAAAGGGAAAGGCAAAGTCAAGATCAAGCCGAGCAGGATTACAATTTCCTGTTGGAAGAATTCACAGATTATTACGAAAAGGAAATTATGCTGAACGAGTAGGTGCTGGTGCCCCAGTATATTTGGCTGCTGTTATGGAATATTTGGCTGCAGAAGTTCTCGAGTTAGCTGGTAATGCTGCCCGTGATAACAAAAAAACACGTATCATTCCACGTCATTTACAATTGGCAATTCGTAATGATGAAGAATTAAATAAATTATTATCTGGTGTAACAATTGCTCAAGGTGGTGTATTACCAAACATTCAAGCAGTGTTATTACCAAAGAAAACTGAAAAGAAAGCATAAATTAAAAACATTGCATTAATTTTTATAATAATAATACATCGATCATAGGCCTTTTAATAAAAGGCCACAAATTTATTTAAAATAAGAGTAAAAATTATTTTTATAAATAATATATTATAATATTTTTTTAAAGAATCAATTTAAATAATTATAAATTAATGATTCTTTTTTTTTTTTTTCTTTTTTATATGTTATTATGGAAATAATTCATCATATTATGATGACATTTAGGTAACATATTATAAGAATATTCATAAAATATTATCAAAATAATATTGTATTATGATGATATTTAGACAAAATATTATAAGAATATACACAAAATATTATCAAAATAATATCATTAGATAACAAAACTGTTCATGATACTCATACCTTTACTAGAGATAAAAGTATCAGGATGCACTTGTATTAATACATATTATCACAACATCACAAAATATTTTTTAAAAGGAAAAATTTTTTAAAAATTATTATAAAATTTGATTGAATTAAATTTCAATTTATTTTTTTAATAATTAAAGAAAAAAAAAAGCATATAAACTTTCTATTGAAAATGTTATTTTCAACTAGATGGCCAAGTGAACTTTGTTACACAAACAATATATGACGTATTCGTTATTTAAATAATCAGTATCCTTTGATATTATATCAATACGTTACTCTCTTCTTTTGATACATATTAATAAAATTTCAATTTATAAGATTTTATGTCAATTATATAAATAATATTATAAATTTTCTAAATACATAAGTTAAGTAACAAAAAATTTGAATAACAAGATAAATTTATATATTATGTTTTAATACTCGATACTATAATATATCGCATCCGTTACCAATTATTCGGTATCCTTTGATTTATACACAGAATGAACCAAAAATATGTATCAAATTTATTTTATTTATTTATATATTTAATATTATTATTATTATTTTATATTACAAAGTTTCTTAACGAAGCTTACAATGATTTCTCATATCGTACTTAACAAAATTATTTAGATCATATAAAATTTAAATTGTTAAAAAATTTTTATATTTATTATTATTATTTATTTTTATTAAAATTACATAACATAAAATTAATAATATTTTAATAATTATATAAATTAATTCTTATTTAAAATAATCTTATATTAATCTCAACAAATACTCTAATAATATATTTTGTCATAAATTTTTTTATATTTAAAATAAATATTATAATATATAAATACTTATATCAGTATAAAATTTCTTTATATAATTATGAAAAAATTAATTTAATAGTTAATTATTGATATTAATGCATAAATAAAAGTATTTTCTAATGAAATATATTTTGTCAATGTTCGATTAACACATTTCATAATAATACGTTTTCATTATTGACAAAAAAAGTTTTTCTAAAAATGAAATCTTATACTATAATATATATATTTATATATTAAATTTTTTAATTATTTATATACTAATAATTTATAATAAATCGATATTAAATAAAAAATAAAAATATATACTTTTTAAGTTTACCTTAAAAATATTATTGTTTTGTATGATTGAAATAATTAATATTAAACTATGTTTATTAATAATTGTTAATAAAAAAATTAAATATATTTTAATTTATAAAATAAATATTATTATTAAATTTATAATTTATTATTTTATATATTATAGAAATTGAAAAAATAAATCATGTTTACTACGACAGTAAATTAGAAATACTATTTAATTTTTATGTGTTTTCTACATGGTACTTTGACTTACATAGGGACTTATATTATTGTGAATAATGATATAATTGAAAACCTTTATTTTTTATTTGATAGAATTATTATATTTTATCATTTAAATATTTATAATAAATACATTATTTTTATAAAGTAAAAAATATGGCCGAAGAAAATTCTACAGCTGTTGCAGCAACTGCGGTTACTGCTGCTTCTACAACACCAACAAAAAAAGCAACAGCTTCTGGTGCTAAACGTACAAAACAACATTCAAAACCAACACATCCACGTACATCAGAAATGGTTGTTAACGCAATTAAAAATTTAAAAGAACGTGGTGGTTCATCATTACAAGCAATTAAAAAATATTTAGCTGCAAATTATAAAGTGGATTCTGATAAAATTTCACCATTTATTAAAAAATATTTAAAAGCTGCTGTAACTGAGGGAGCCTTGGTACAAACTAAAGGTAAAGGTGCATCTGGTTCATTCAAATTGGCTGCTTCCGCTTCATCTAATTCTTCAGCTAAATCAAAAGTATCCAAAAAAGAAAGTGGAGCAAAAGGTTCAGCAAAGAGTGCTAAAAGTAAACGGGCACCAAAAGAAAAGAAAGCCACAACTACATCATTGGCAGCCAAAAAGCCTAAAGCAAAAAAAGCGACTCCATCATCATCAACTGCTGCTAAAAAAGTTACTGCAAAATCATCAGCGGCATCAAAAAAAGCACCAGTTAAAGCAAAACCAGCAAAAAGTACAAAATCCGCTGCCAAAAGTAGCCCTGCTCGTAAACCGAAAGCACCAAAAGCTAAGAAAGCTTCTGTTGCCAAATCATCTCCTACAAAAATTAAAAAAGCAGCACCAAAAAAGAAATGATCTGTTACTTTAATAATATATTGAAATATTTCATTATTTTTGCTAAAAAATGAAAATAACATAGGCCTTAATACAGGCCACAAATTAATATTTGATAAGAGTAAATTATTTTTTGTATAAATATTTTATAAAATAATAGTTTAGAAACATTTGCCACAGTCAGTACCACGGATGGGTGGCCACTTGAGAATACTGTGTGCGGTTGCATTTTTATTTAAAATATATGGTATAATAAATAAGTATATATTTAAATTGATTACTTCATTGAAAATTTTAATAATATACTTTAATATTAATGATATTTATGAAAAATATATATTTGTAAAAATTTTCATTTATTACTGGCAACAGCCATACCACGTTGAAAACACCGGTTCTCGTCCGATCACCGAAGTTAAGCAACATTGGGCACAGTCAGTACTTGGATGGGTGACCGCTTGGGAACACTGTGTGCGGTTGCCTTTTTATATTAAAAATATAAATTATTTTTCTTCTTTTCTTTTTTTTTACACACCATATATAAATATATGTTATTTAGAAATGTAAACCTTTTATATTATTCATCAACAAATAAATATTATTTTTTGTATAAAATTTTATTGCATTTATAACTCATATCATGGTTACTTTAAAGCGAGAAGTTTTTTTAATATTTCAAATGAATATAAAATAATATAAATTTTATGAAATTTATTTATTTTTAGAAATAGCAATCGCTTATAATTATAACAAAATTTTAATAATGTTTAATTTTATTTCAATAATTTATATTTATATATATATATATATATATATATATATATATATATATATATATTTTTTAATAAAAATAATATACTCTTATTTAATAATATATGTTGGTCCTATATATAGGACCGAAAATATTTCTTTTTTGTTTTTTTTTTTTTTAATTGTCATTTAAAACGCTTATGCACGTTCTCCACGAATACGTCTTGCCAATTGTATATCCTTAGGCATAATTGTAACACGCTTTGCATGAATTGCGCATAAATTGGTATCTTCAAATAAACCTACTAAATAGGCTTCACTAGCTTCTTGTAATGCCATAACAGCTGAACTTTGAAAACGTAAATCGGTTTTAAAATCTTGTGCAATTTCACGTACTAAACGTTGGAATGGTAATTTACGAATTAACAATTCAGTACTTTTTTGATAACGACGAATTTCTCGTAAAGCTACTGTACCAGGACGATATCTGTGTGGTTTTTTTACTCCACCAGTTGCTGGTGCACTTTTACGTGCAGCTTTCGTTGCTAATTGTTTTCTTGGTGCTTTACCACCAGTTGATTTACGTGCAGTTTGCTTGGTTCTAGCCATTTTCAAATAATAATGTTTTTACAAAAAAACACACAATTTTAAAAATTATATTCGACAATTTGATACTACAAAGTCAAATGTTTAAATGCGAAATAAATGTGTTGTATTTATATTTATATGAAATTTCAAAATTTTTGTTGTCATATCCTATTGGATAGCTATCAGAGTATGGACTAATCAAATTGTATAGGCGTGGCTTAAAAAATCTTTAATGCTTTATATAAAAAGGCACAATTGTACCGGCGCTCACATACATTACAATACTTGTGAGGTTAACACACGTGTTATCCGTTCGTTAAAATATTGTAAATAATTTTTTATTAAAATGACTGGCAGAGGAAAAGGTGGAAAGGGTCTTGGAAAAGGGGGTGCAAAACGTCATAGAAAAGTTTTGCGTGATAATATCCAAGGTATTACAAAACCTGCAATTCGTCGTTTAGCACGACGAGGTGGAGTAAAACGTATCTCTGGTTTAATTTATGAAGAAACACGTGGTGTACTTAAAGTATTCCTTGAAAATGTTATTCGGGATGCTGTTACATATACTGAACACGCAAAACGTAAAACAGTTACAGCTATGGATGTTGTATATGCATTAAAACGACAAGGTCGTACTTTGTATGGTTTTGGAGGTTAAGAAAATATAATAATTTACTTAAAATATTTAGTAAATTTATTAAAGAATATTTAATACATCCGATAAATTTAAACAGGCTTTCCTTTTTGGGAAGCCACTAATTTTATTTATATAAGAGTAAATAAATTTGTTAATAAATATAACATATTATATAATTTGTTTACAACAAATTATTTTGTTTATAACATACATTACCAAATATTTTTATTTTTTTTTTTTATTGTAATATATCTGCAATAATAAATTATAATTTGTATATTATCTATTTTATTTTACAATAACTTATTGAATTTTTGAAAAAATTTTATTATAAATTAATATACTATTATATTTTTTATATATACAAGTTAAGAGTAACAAGTATCGATAGGAGATTATCGAATTTATAACTAATAAAACATTTCGCCTTAATCAAAGAAAATAAAGATTTTGCTATACCATTTTTTATACTTTCAATAAATAATTTATTATTAAATTTTTATTATTTCATTTATTTTTTAAAATTATTAAAAATATTTTTCTAATAATTATAAGCGTACATAAACAAGTAGTAAATGTAAAATGAAAATAATAAAGGTAATGTAATGCATTTGCATTACACTGATTTACGATATATATTCCGCGATATCCTTTATTATATTTAAAATTAATAATATTGATATACTAATAATAGATATATTCAAGCTATTAATATATAAAATTTTATATTAAATATGATATTAATAATTGTTTATTTAATTTTTTTGTATATATAAAAATAATTTACTCTTATTTAAAAAAATTTGATGGCTCTCTTAAAAAGAGAGCCGTTTTTATATGTTGATGTATTTTTATGTTATCAATTAAATAATATTTTCGATTTATTTATTTTGAACTTGTATATTTTGTAACAGCTTTAGTACCTTCACTAACAGCGTGCTTTGCCAATTCACCAGGTAATAATAATCGAACTGCGGTTTGAATTTCCCGACTTGTGATTGTTGAACGTTTATTATAATGTGCTAAACGTGATGCTTCAGCAGCAATACGTTCAAAAATATCATTAACAAAACTGTTCATGATACTCATAGCTTTACTAGAGATACCAGTATCAGGATGCACTTGTTTTAATACTTTGTAAATGTAAATTGCATATGATTCCTTGCGCTTCCTCTTCTTTTTCTTATCACTCTTTGATATATTTTTTTGAGCTTTGCCAGCTTTTTTTGCTGCTTTTCCACTTGTTTTTGGTGGCATTGTTACAAACAATTAATATACACAGATAGTTACAGAACACCAGTCAGTATATGTATGAGCGTGTCGTGTATACAACTAGCGTATTATATACGCGAAGATGGATATAACAATAAAAATGAATACTACTCTCTGATTGGCTGAAAATAATACTATAAGGTGATTGGTTTATTTTTAAAGTTTTATATTTTATAAATATTATAAATTAAAATACCCAATTAACATTTTAAACATTTATGTTACAATCCCCGTAACGTACACATCTGTGTGATTATATTTACAAAAAAAAATATTAATTAAATAAATTTATTCGCTATGTCTGGACGAGGTAAAGGTGGTAAAGTAAAGGGAAAGGCAAAGTCAAGATCAAGCCGAGCAGGATTACAATTTCCTGTTGGAAGAATTCACAGATTATTACGAAAAGGAAATTATGCTGAACGAGTAGGTGCTGGTGCCCCAGTATATTTGGCTGCTGTTATGGAATATTTGGCTGCAGAAGTTCTCGAGTTAGCTGGTAATGCTGCCCGTGATAACAAAAAAACACGTATCATTCCACGTCATTTACAATTGGCAATTCGTAATGATGAAGAATTAAATAAATTATTATCTGGTGTAACAATTGCTCAAGGTGGTGTATTACCAAACATTCAAGCAGTGTTATTACCAAAGAAAACTGAAAAGAAAGCATAAATTAAAAACATTGCATTAATTTTTATAATAATAATACATCGATCATAGGCCTTTTAATAAAAGGCCACAAATTTATTTAAAATAAGAGTAAAAATTATTTTTATAAATAATATATTATAATATTTTTTTAAAGAATCAATTTAAATAATTATAAATTAATGATTCTTTTTTTTTTTTTTCTTTTTTATATGTTATTATGGAAATAATTCATCATATTATGATGACATTTAGGTAACATATTATAAGAATATTCATAAAATATTATCAAAATAATATTGTATTATGATGATATTTAGACAAAATATTATAAGAATATACACAAAATATTATCAAAATAATATCATTAGATAACAAAACTGTTCATGATACTCATACCTTTACTAGAGATAAAAGTATCAGGATGCACTTGTATTAATACATATTATCACAACATCACAAAATATTTTTTAAAAGGAAAAATTTTTTAAAAATTATTATAAAATTTGATTGAATTAAATTTCAATTTATTTTTTTAATAATTAAAGAAAAAAAAAAGCATATAAACTTTCTATTGAAAATGTTATTTTCAACTAGATGGCCAAGTGAACTTTGTTACACAAACAATATATGACGTATTCGTTATTTAAATAATCAGTATCCTTTGATATTATATCAATACGTTACTCTCTTCTTTTGATACATATTAATAAAATTTCAATTTATAAGATTTTATGTCAATTATATAAATAATATTATAAATTTTCTAAATACATAAGTTAAGTAACAAAAAATTTGAATAACAAGATAAATTTATATATTATGTTTTAATACTCGATACTATAATATATCGCATCCGTTACCAATTATTCGGTATCCTTTGATTTATACACAGAATGAACCAAAAATATGTATCAAATTTATTTTATTTATTTATATATTTAATATTATTATTATTATTTTATATTACAAAGTTTCTTAACGAAGCTTACAATGATTTCTCATATCGTACTTAACAAAATTATTTAGATCATATAAAATTTAAATTGTTAAAAAATTTTTATATTTATTATTATTATTTATTTTTATTAAAATTACATAACATAAAATTAATAATATTTTAATAATTATATAAATTAATTCTTATTTAAAATAATCTTATATTAATCTCAACAAATACTCTAATAATATATTTTGTCATAAATTTTTTTATATTTAAAATAAATATTATAATATATAAATACTTATATCAGTATAAAATTTCTTTATATAATTATGAAAAAATTAATTTAATAGTTAATTATTGATATTAATGCATAAATAAAAGTATTTTCTAATGAAATATATTTTGTCAATGTTCGATTAACACATTTCATAATAATACGTTTTCATTATTGACAAAAAAAGTTTTTCTAAAAATGAAATCTTATACTATAATATATATATTTATATATTAAATTTTTTAATTATTTATATACTAATAATTTATAATAAATCGATATTAAATAAAAAATAAAAATATATACTTTTTAAGTTTACCTTAAAAATATTATTGTTTTGTATGATTGAAATAATTAATATTAAACTATGTTTATTAATAATTGTTAATAAAAAAATTAAATATATTTTAATTTATAAAATAAATATTATTATTAAATTTATAATTTATTATTTTATATATTATAGAAATTGAAAAAATAAATCATGTTTACTACGACAGTAAATTAGAAATACTATTTAATTTTTATGTGTTTTCTACATGGTACTTTGACTTACATAGGGACTTATATTATTGTGAATAATGATATAATTGAAAACCTTTATTTTTTATTTGATAGAATTATTATATTTTATCATTTAAATATTTATAATAAATACATTATTTTTATAAAGTAAAAAATATGGCCGAAGAAAATTCTACAGCTGTTGCAGCAACTGCGGTTACTGCTGCTTCTACAACACCAACAAAAAAAGCAACAGCTTCTGGTGCTAAACGTACAAAACAACATTCAAAACCAACACATCCACGTACATCAGAAATGGTTGTTAACGCAATTAAAAATTTAAAAGAACGTGGTGGTTCATCATTACAAGCAATTAAAAAATATTTAGCTGCAAATTATAAAGTGGATTCTGATAAAATTTCACCATTTATTAAAAAATATTTAAAAGCTGCTGTAACTGAGGGAGCCTTGGTACAAACTAAAGGTAAAGGTGCATCTGGTTCATTCAAATTGGCTGCTTCCGCTTCATCTAATTCTTCAGCTAAATCAAAAGTATCCAAAAAAGAAAGTGGAGCAAAAGGTTCAGCAAAGAGTGCTAAAAGTAAACGGGCACCAAAAGAAAAGAAAGCCACAACTACATCATTGGCAGCCAAAAAGCCTAAAGCAAAAAAAGCGACTCCATCATCATCAACTGCTGCTAAAAAAGTTACTGCAAAATCATCAGCGGCATCAAAAAAAGCACCAGTTAAAGCAAAACCAGCAAAAAGTACAAAATCCGCTGCCAAAAGTAGCCCTGCTCGTAAACCGAAAGCACCAAAAGCTAAGAAAGCTTCTGTTGCCAAATCATCTCCTACAAAAATTAAAAAAGCAGCACCAAAAAAGAAATGATCTGTTACTTTAATAATATATTGAAATATTTCATTATTTTTGCTAAAAAATGAAAATAACATAGGCCTTAATACAGGCCACAAATTAATATTTGATAAGAGTAAATTATTTTTTGTATAAATATTTTATAAAATAATAGTTTAGAAACATTTGCCACAGTCAGTACCACGGATGGGTGGCCACTTGAGAATACTGTGTGCGGTTGCATTTTTATTTAAAATATATGGTATAATAAATAAGTATATATTTAAATTGATTACTTCATTGAAAATTTTAATAATATACTTTAATATTAATGATATTTATGAAAAATATATATTTGTAAAAATTTTCATTTATTACTGGCAACAGCCATACCACGTTGAAAACACCGGTTCTCGTCCGATCACCGAAGTTAAGCAACATTGGGCACAGTCAGTACTTGGATGTGTTCCCGCTTGGGAACACTGTGTGCGGTTGCCTTTTTATATTAAAAATATAAATTATTTTTCTTCTTTTCTTTTTTTTTACACACCATATATAAATATATGTTATTTAGAAATGTAAACCTTTTATATTATTCATCAACAAATAAATATTATTTTTTGTATAAAATTTTATTGCATTTATAACTCATATCATGGTTACTTTAAAGCGAGAAGTTTTTTTAATATTTCAAATGAATATAAAATAATATAAATTTTATGAAATTTATTTATTTTTAGAAATAGCAATCGCTTATAATTATAACAAAATTTTAATAATGTTTAATTTTATTTCAATAATTTATATTTATATATATATATATATATATATATATATATATATATATATATATATATATATATATTTTTTAATAAAAATAATATACTCTTATTTAATAATATATGTTGGTCCTATATATAGGACCGAAAATATTTCTTATTTGTTTTTTTTTTTTTAAATTGTCATTTAAAACGCTTATGCACGTTCTCCACGAATACGTCTTGCCAATTGTATATCCTTAGGCATAATTGTAACACGCTTTGCATGAATTGCGCATAAATTGGTATCTTCAAATAAACCTACTAAATAGGCTTCACTAGCTTCTTGTAATGCCATAACAGCTGAACTTTGGAAACGTAAATCGGTTTTAAAATCTTGTGCAATTTCACGTACTAAACGTTGGAATGGTAATTTACGAATTAACAATTCAGTACTTTTTTGATAACGACGAATTTCTCGTAAAGCTACTGTACCAGGACGATATCTGTGTGGTTTTTTTACTCCACCAGTTGCTGGTGCACTTTTACGTGCAGCTTTCGTTGCTAATTGTTTTCTTGGTGCTTTACCACCAGTTGATTTACGTGCAGTTTGCTTGGTTCTAGCCATTTTCAAATAATAATGTTTTTACAAAAAAACACACAATTTTAAAAATTATATTCGACAATTTGATACTACAAAGTCAAATGTTTAAATGCGAAATAAATGTGTTGTATTTATATTTATATGAAATTTCAAAATTTTTGTTGTCATATCCTATTGGATAGCTATCAGAGTATGGACTAATCAAATTGTATAGGCGTGGCTTAAAAAATCTTTAATGCTTTATATAAAAAGGCACAATTGTACCGGCGCTCACATACATTACAATACTTGTGAGGTTAACACACGTGTTATCCGTTCGTTAAAATATTGTAAATAATTTTTTATTAAAATGACTGGCAGAGGAAAAGGTGGAAAGGGTCTTGGAAAAGGGGGTGCAAAACGTCATAGAAAAGTTTTGCGTGATAATATCCAAGGTATTACAAAACCTGCAATTCGTCGTTTAGCACGACGAGGTGGAGTAAAACGTATCTCTGGTTTAATTTATGAAGAAACACGTGGTGTACTTAAAGTATTCCTTGAAAATGTTATTCGGGATGCTGTTACATATACTGAACACGCAAAACGTAAAACAGTTACAGCTATGGATGTTGTATATGCATTAAAACGACAAGGTCGTACTTTGTATGGTTTTGGAGGTTAAGAAAATATAATAATTTACTTAAAATATTTAGTAAATTTATTAAAGAATATTTAATACATCCGATAAATTTAAACAGGCTTTCCTTTTTGGGAAGCCACTAATTTTATTTATATAAGAGTAAATAAATTTGTTAATAAATATAACATATTATATAATTTGTTTACAACAAATTATTTTGTTTATAACATACATTACCAAATATTTTTATTTTTTTTTTTTATTGTAATATATCTGCAATAATAAATTATAATTTGTATATTATCTATTTTATTTTACAATAACTTATTGAATTTTTGAAAAAATTTTATTATAAATTAATATACTATTATATTTTTTATATATACAAGTTAAGAGTAACAAGTATCGATAGGAGATTATCGAATTTATAACTAATAAAACATTTCGCCTTAATCAAAGAAAATAAAGATTTTGCTATACCATTTTTTATACTTTCAATAAATAATTTATTATTAAATTTTTATTATTTCATTTATTTTTTAAAATTATTAAAAATATTTTTCTAATAATTATAAGCGTACATAAACAAGTAGTAAATGTAAAATGAAAATAATAAAGGTAATGTAATGCATTTGCATTACATTGATTTACGATATATATTCCGCGATATCCTTTATTATATTTAAAATTAATAATATTGATATACTAATAATAGATATATTCAAGCTATTAATATATAAAATTTTATATTAAATATGATATTAATAATTGTTTATTTAATTTTTTTGTATATATAAAAATAATTTACTCTTATTTAAAAAATTTGATGGCTCTCTTAAAAAGAGAGCCGTTTTTATATGTTGATGTATTTTTATGTTATCAATTAAATAATATTTTCGATTTATTTATTTTGAACTTGTATATTTTGTAACAGCTTTAGTACCTTCACTAACAGCGTGCTTTGCCAATTCACCAGGTAATAATAATCGAACTGCGGTTTGAATTTCCCGACTTGTGATTGTTGAACGTTTATTATAATGTGCTAAACGTGATGCTTCAGCAGCAATACGTTCAAAAATATCATTAACAAAACTGTTCATGATACTCATAGCTTTACTAGAGATACCAGTATCAGGATGCACTTGTTTTAATACTTTGTAAATGTAAATTGCATATGATTCCTTGCGCTTCCTCTTCTTTTTCTTATCACTCTTTGATATATTTTTTTGAGCTTTGCCAGCTTTTTTTGCTGCTTTTCCACTTGTTTTTGGTGGCATTGTTACAAACAATTAATATACACAGATAGTTACAGAACACCAGTCAGTATATGTATGAGCGTGTCGTGTATACAACTAGCGTATTATATACGCGAAGATGGATATAACAATAAAAATGAATACTACTCTCTGATTGGCTGAAAATAATACTATAAGGTGATTGGTTTATTTTTAAAGTTTTATATTTTATAAATATTATAAATTAAAATACCCAAATAACATTTTAAACATTTATGTTACAATCCCCGTAACGTACACATCTGTGTGATTATATTTACAAAAAAAAATATTAATTAAATAAATTTATTCGCTATGTCTGGACGAGGTAAAGGTGGTAAAGTAAAGGGAAAGGCAAAGTCAAGATCAAGCCGAGCAGGATTACAATTTCCTGTTGGAAGAATTCACAGATTATTACGAAAAGGAAATTATGCTGAACGAGTAGGTGCTGGTGCCCCAGTATATTTGGCTGCTGTTATGGAATATTTGGCTGCAGAAGTTCTCGAGTTAGCTGGTAATGCTGCCCGTGATAACAAAAAAACACGTATCATTCCACGTCATTTACAATTGGCAATTCGTAATGATGAAGAATTAAATAAATTATTATCTGGTGTAACAATTGCTCAAGGTGGTGTATTACCAAACATTCAAGCAGTGTTATTACCAAAGAAAACTGAAAAGAAAGCATAAATTAAAAACATTGCATTAATTTTTATAATAATAATACATCGATCATAGGCCTTTTAATAAAAGGCCACAAATTTATTTAAAATAAGAGTAAAAATTATTTTTATAAATAATATATTATAATATTTTTTTAAAGAATCAATTTAAATAATTATAAATTAATGATTCTTTTTTTTTTTTTTCTTTTTTATATGTTATTATGGAAATAATTCATCATATTATGATGACATTTAGGTAACATATTATAAGAATATTCATAAAATATTATCAAAATAATATTGTATTATGATGATATTTAGACAAAATATTATAAGAATATACACAAAATATTATCAAAATAATATCATTAGATAACAAAACTGTTCATGATACTCATACCTTTACTAGAGATAAAAGTATCAGGATGCACTTGTATTAATACATATTATCACAACATCACAAAATATTTTTTAAAAGGAAAAATTTTTTAAAAATTATTATAAAATTTGATTGAATTAAATTTCAATTTATTTTTTTAATAATTAAAGAAAAAAAAAAGCATATAAACTTTCTATTGAAAATGTTATTTTCAACTAGATGGCCAAGTGAACTTTGTTACACAAACAATATATGACGTATTCGTTATTTAAATAATCAGTATCCTTTGATATTATATCAATACGTTACTCTCTTCTTTTGATACATATTAATAAAATTTCAATTTATAAGATTTTATGTCAATTATATAAATAATATTATAAATTTTCTAAATACATAAGTTAAGTAACAAAAAATTTGAATAACAAGATAAATTTATATATTATGTTTTAATACTCGATACTATAATATATCGCATCCGTTACCAATTATTCGGTATCCTTTGATTTATACACAGAATGAACCAAAAATATGTATCAAATTTATTTTATTTATTTATATATTTAATATTATTATTATTATTTTATATTACAAAGTTTCTTAACGAAGCTTACAATGATTTCTCATATCGTACTTAACAAAATTATTTAGATCATATAAAATTTAAATTGTTAAAAAATTTTTATATTTATTATTATTATTTATTTTTATTAAAATTACATAACATAAAATTAATAATATTTTAATAATTATATAAATTAATTCTTATTTAAAATAATCTTATATTAATCTCAACAAATACTCTAATAATATATTTTGTCATAAATTTTTTTATATTTAAAATAAATATTATAATATATAAATACTTATATCAGTATAAAATTTCTTTATATAATTATGAAAAAATTAATTTAATAGTTAATTATTGATATTAATGCATAAATAAAAGTATTTTCTAATGAAATATATTTTGTCAATGTTCGATTAACACATTTCATAATAATACGTTTTCATTATTGACAAAAAAAGTTTTTCTAAAAATGAAATCTTATACTATAATATATATATTTATATATTAAATTTTTTAATTATTTATATACTAATAATTTATAATAAATCGATATTAAATAAAAAATAAAAATATATACTTTTTAAGTTTACCTTAAAAATATTATTGTTTTGTATGATTGAACTAATTAATATTAAACTATGTTTATTAATAATTGTTAATAAAAAAATTAAATATATTTTAATTTATAAAATAAATATTATTATTAAATTTATAATTTATTATTTTATATATTATAGAAATTGAAAAAATAAATCATGTTTACTACGACAGTAAATTAGAAATACTATTTAATTTTTATGTGTTTTCTACATGGTACTTTGACTTACATAGGGACTTATATTATTGTGAATAATGATATAATTGAAAACCTTTATTTTTTATTTGATAGAATTATTATATTTTATCATTTAAATATTTATAATAAATACATTATTTTTATAAAGTAAAAAATATGGCCGAAGAAAATTCTACAGCTGTTGCAGCAACTGCGGTTACTGCTGCTTCTACAACACCAACAAAAAAAGCAACAGCTTCTGGTGCTAAACGTACAAAACAACATTCAAAACCAACACATCCACGTACATCAGAAATGGTTGTTAACGCAATTAAAAATTTAAAAGAACGTGGTGGTTCATCATTACAAGCAATTAAAAAATATTTAGCTGCAAATTATAAAGTGGATTCTGATAAAATTTCACCATTTATTAAAAAATATTTAAAAGCTGCTGTAACTGAGGGAGCCTTGGTACAAACTAAAGGTAAAGGTGCATCTGGTTCATTCAAATTGGCTGCTTCCGCTTCATCTAATTCTTCAGCTAAATCAAAAGTATCCAAAAAAGAAAGTGGAGCAAAAGGTTCAGCAAAGAGTGCTAAAAGTAAACGGGCACCAAAAGAAAAGAAAGCCACAACTACATCATTGGCAGCCAAAAAGCCTAAAGTAAAAAAAGCGACTCCATCATCATCAACTGCTGCTAAAAAAGTTACTGCAAAATCATCAGCGGCATCAAAAAAAGCACCAGTTAAAGCAAAACCAGCAAAAAGTACAAAATCCGCTGCCAAAAGTAGCCCTGCTCGTAAACCGAAAGCACCAAAAGCTAAGAAAGCTTCTGTTGCCAAATCATCTCCTACAAAAATTAAAAAAGCAGCACCAAAAAAGAAATGATCTGTTACTTTAATAATATATTGAAATATTTCATTATTTTTGCTAAAAAATGAAAATAACATAGGCCTTAATACAGGCCACAAATTAATATTTGATAAGAGTAAATTATTTTTTGTATAAATATTTTATAAAATAATAGTTTAGAAACATTTGCCACAGTCAGTACCACGGATGGGTGGCCACTTGAGAATACTGTGTGCGGTTGCATTTTTATTTAAAATATATGGTATAATAAATAAGTATATATTTAAATTGATTACTTCATTGAAAATTTTAATAATATACTTTAATATTAATGATATTTATGAAAAATATATATTTGTAAAAATTTTCATTTATTACTGGCAACAGCCATACCACGTTGAAAACACCGGTTCTCGTCCGATCACCGAAGTTAAGCAACATTGGGCACAGTCAGTACTTGGATGTGTTCCCGCTTGGGAACACTGTGTGCGGTTGCCTTTTTATATTAAAAATATAAATTATTTTTCTTCTTTTCTTTTTTTTTACACACCATATATAAATATATGTTATTTAGAAATGTAAACCTTTTATATTATTCATCAACAAATAAATATTATTTTTTGTATAAAATTTTATTGCATTTATAACTCATATCATGGTTACTTTAAAGCGAGAAGTTTTTTTAATATTTCAAATGAATATAAAATAATATAAATTTTATGAAATTTATTTATTTTTAGAAATAGCAATCGCTTATAATTATAACAAAATTTTAATAATGTTTAATTTTATTTCAATAATTTATATTTATATATATATATATATATATATATATATATATATATATATATATATATATATTTTTTTATAAAAATAATATACTCTTATTTAATAATATATGTTGGTCCTATATATAGGACCGAAAATATTTCTTATTTGTTTTTTTTTTTTTAAATTGTCATTTAAAACGCTTATGCACGTTCTCCACGAATACGTCTTGCCAATTGTATATCCTTAGGCATAATTGTAACACGCTTTGCATGAATTGCGCATAAATTGGTATCTTCAAATAAACCTACTAAATAGGCTTCACTAGCTTCTTGTAATGCCATAACAGCTGAACTTTGAAAACGTAAATCGGTTTTAAAATCTTGTGCAATTTCACGTACTAAACGTTGGAATGGTAATTTACGAATTAACAATTCAGTACTTTTTTGATAACGACGAATTTCTCGTAAAGCTACTGTACCAGGACGATATCTGTGTGGTTTTTTTACTCCACCAGTTGCTGGTGCACTTTTACGTGCAGCTTTCGTTGCTAATTGTTTTCTTGGTGCTTTACCACCAGTTGATTTACGTGCAGTTTGCTTGGTTCTAGCCATTTTCAAATAATAATGTTTTTACAAAAAAACACACAATTTTAAAAATTATATTCGACAATTTGATACTACAAAGTCAAATGTTTAAATGCGAAATAAATGTGTTGTATTTATATTTATATGAAATTTCAAAATTTTTGTTGTCATATCCTATTGGATAGCTATCAGAGTATGGACTAATCAAATTGTATAGGCGTGGCTTAAAAAATCTTTAATGCTTTATATAAAAAGGCACAATTGTACCGGCGCTCACATACATTACAATACTTGTGAGGTTAACACACGTGTTATCCGTTCGTTAAAATATTGTAAATAATTTTTTATTAAAATGACTGGCAGAGGAAAAGGTGGAAAGGGTCTTGGAAAAGGGGGTGCAAAACGTCATAGAAAAGTTTTGCGTGATAATATCCAAGGTATTACAAAACCTGCAATTCGTCGTTTAGCACGACGAGGTGGAGTAAAACGTATCTCTGGTTTAATTTATGAAGAAACACGTGGTGTACTTAAAGTATTCCTTGAAAATGTTATTCGGGATGCTGTTACATATACTGAACACGCAAAACGTAAAACAGTTACAGCTATGGATGTTGTATATGCATTAAAACGACAAGGTCGTACTTTGTATGGTTTTGGAGGTTAAGAAAATATAATAATTTACTTAAAATATTTAGTAAATTTATTAAAGAATATTTAATACATCCGATAAATTTAAACAGGCTTTCCTTTTTGGGAAGCCACTAATTTTATTTATATAAGAGTAAATAAATTTGTTAATAAATATAACATATTATATAATTTGTTTACAACAAATTATTTTGTTTATAACATACATTACCAAATATTTTTATTTTTTTTTTTTATTGTAATATATCTGCAATAATAAATTATAATTTGTATATTATCTATTTTATTTTACAATAACTTATTGAATTTTTGAAAAAATTTTATTATAAATTAATATACTATTATATTTTTTATATATACAAGTTAAGAGTAACAAGTATCGATAGGAGATTATCGAATTTATAACTAATAAAACATTTCGCCTTAATCAAAGAAAATAAAGATTTTGCTATACCATTTTTTATACTTTCAATAAATAATTTATTATTAAATTTTTATTATTTCATTTATTTTTTAAAATTATTAAAAATATTTTTCTAATAATTATAAGCGTACATAAACAAGTAGTAAATGTAAAATGAAAATAATAAAGGTAATGTAATGCATTTGCATTACACTGATTTACGATATATATTCCGCGATATCCTTTATTATATTTAAAATTAATAATATTGATATACTAATAATAGATATATTCAAGCTATTAATATATAAAATTTTATATTAAATATGATATTAATAATTGTTTATTTAATTTTTTTGTATATATAAAAATAATTTACTCTTATTTAAAAAATTTGATGGCTCTCTTAAAAAGAGAGCCGTTTTTATATGTTGATGTATTTTTATGTTATCAATTAAATAATATTTTCGATTTATTTATTTTGAACTTGTATATTTTGTAACAGCTTTAGTACCTTCACTAACAGCGTGCTTTGCCAATTCACCAGGTAATAATAATCGAACTGCGGTTTGAATTTCCCGACTTGTGATTGTTGAACGTTTATTATAATGTGCTAAACGTGATGCTTCAGCAGCAATACGTTCAAAAATATCATTAACAAAACTGTTCATGATACTCATAGCTTTACTAGAGATACCAGTATCAGGATGCACTTGTTTTAATACTTTGTAAATGTAAATTGCATATGATTCCTTGCGCTTCCTCTTCTTTTTCTTATCACTCTTTGATATATTTTTTTGAGCTTTGCCAGCTTTTTTTGCTGCTTTTCCACTTGTTTTTGGTGGCATTGTTACAAACAATTAATATACACAGATAGTTACAGAACACCAGTCAGTATATGTATGAGCGTGTCGTGTATACAACTAGCGTATTATATACGCGAAGATGGATATAACAATAAAAATGAATACTACTCTCTGATTGGCTGAAAATAATACTATAAGGTGATTGGTTTATTTTTAAAGTTTTATATTTTATAAATATTATAAATTAAAATACCCAAATAACATTTTAAACATTTATGTTACAATCCCCGTAACGTACACATCTGTGTGATTATATTTACAAAAAAAAATATTAATTAAATAAATTTATTCGCTATGTCTGGACGAGGTAAAGGTGGTAAAGTAAAGGGAAAGGCAAAGTCAAGATCAAGCCGAGCAGGATTACAATTTCCTGTTGGAAGAATTCACAGATTATTACGAAAAGGAAATTATGCTGAACGAGTAGGTGCTGGTGCCCCAGTATATTTGGCTGCTGTTATGGAATATTTGGCTGCAGAAGTTCTCGAGTTAGCTGGTAATGCTGCCCGTGATAACAAAAAAACACGTATCATTCCACGTCATTTACAATTGGCAATTCGTAATGATGAAGAATTAAATAAATTATTATCTGGTGTAACAATTGCTCAAGGTGGTGTATTACCAAACATTCAAGCAGTGTTATTACCAAAGAAAACTGAAAAGAAAGCATAAATTAAAAACATTGCATTAATTTTTATAATAATAATACATCGATCATAGGCCTTTTAATAAAAGGCCACAAATTTATTTAAAATAAGAGTAAAAATTATTTTTATAAATAATATATTATAATATTTTTTTAAAGAATCAATTTAAATAATTATAAATTAATGATTCTTTTTTTTTTTTTTCTTTTTTATATGTTATTATGGAAATAATTCATCATATTATGATGACATTTAGGTAACATATTATAAGAATATTCATAAAATATTATCAAAATAATATTGTATTATGATGATATTTAGACAAAATATTATAAGAATATACACAAAATATTATCAAAATAATATCATTAGATAACAAAACTGTTCATGATACTCATACCTTTACTAGAGATAAAAGTATCAGGATGCACTTGTATTAATACATATTATCACAACATCACAAAATATTTTTTAAAAGGAAAAATTTTTTAAAAATTATTATAAAATTTGATTGAATTAAATTTCAATTTATTTTTTTAATAATTAAAGAAAAAAAAAAGCATATAAACTTTCTATTGAAAATGTTATTTTCAACTAGATGGCCAAGTGAACTTTGTTACACAAACAATATATGACGTATTCGTTATTTAAATAATCAGTATCCTTTGATATTATATCAATACGTTACTCTCTTCTTTTGATACATATTAATAAAATTTCAATTTATAAGATTTTATGTCAATTATATAAATAATATTATAAATTTTCTAAATACATAAGTTAAGTAACAAAAAATTTGAATAACAAGATAAATTTATATATTATGTTTTAATACTCGATACTATAATATATCGCATCCGTTACCAATTATTCGGTATCCTTTGATTTATACACAGAATGAACCAAAAATATGTATCAAATTTATTTTATTTATTTATATATTTAATATTATTATTATTATTTTATATTACAAAGTTTCTTAACGAAGCTTACAATGATTTCTCATATCGTACTTAACAAAATTATTTAGATCATATAAAATTTAAATTGTTAAAAAATTTTTATATTTATTATTATTATTTATTTTTATTAAAATTACATAACATAAAATTAATAATATTTTAATAATTATATAAATTAATTCTTATTTAAAATAATCTTATATTAATCTCAACAAATACTCTAATAATATATTTTGTCATAAATTTTTTTATATTTAAAATAAATATTATAATATATAAATACTTATATCAGTATAAAATTTCTTTATATAATTATGAAAAAATTAATTTAATAGTTAATTATTGATATTAATGCATAAATAAAAGTATTTTCTAATGAAATATATTTTGTCAATGTTCGATTAACACATTTCATAATAATACGTTTTCATTATTGACAAAAAAAGTTTTTCTAAAAATGAAATCTTATACTATAATATATATATTTATATATTAAATTTTTTAATTATTTATATACTAATAATTTATAATAAATCGATATTAAATAAAAAATAAAAATATATACTTTTTAAGTTTACCTTAAAAATATTATTGTTTTGTATGATTGAAATAATTAATATTAAACTATGTTTATTAATAATTGTTAATAAAAAAATTAAATATATTTTAATTTATAAAATAAATATTATTATTAAATTTATAATTTATTATTTTATATATTATAGAAATTGAAAAAATAAATCATGTTTACTACGACAGTAAATTAGAAATACTATTTAATTTTTATGTGTTTTCTACATGGTACTTTGACTTACATAGGGACTTATATTATTGTGAATAATGATATAATTGAAAACCTTTATTTTTTATTTGATAGAATTATTATATTTTATCATTTAAATATTTATAATAAATACATTATTTTTATAAAGTAAAAAATATGGCCGAAGAAAATTCTACAGCTGTTGCAGCAACTGCGGTTACTGCTGCTTCTACAACACCAACAAAAAAAGCAACAGCTTCTGGTGCTAAACGTACAAAACAACATTCAAAACCAACACATCCACGTACATCAGAAATGGTTGTTAACGCAATTAAAAATTTAAAAGAACGTGGTGGTTCATCATTACAAGCAATTAAAAAATATTTAGCTGCAAATTATAAAGTGGATTCTGATAAAATTTCACCATTTATTAAAAAATATTTAAAAGCTGCTGTAACTGAGGGAGCCTTGGTACAAACTAAAGGTAAAGGTGCATCTGGTTCATTCAAATTGGCTGCTTCCGCTTCATCTAATTCTTCAGCTAAATCAAAAGTATCCAAAAAAGAAAGTGGAGCAAAAGGTTCAGCAAAGAGTGCTAAAAGTAAACGGGCACCAAAAGAAAAGAAAGCCACAACTACATCATTGGCAGCCAAAAAGCCTAAAGCAAAAAAAGCGACTCCATCATCATCAACTGCTGCTAAAAAAGTTACTGCAAAATCATCAGCGGCATCAAAAAAAGCACCAGTTAAAGCAAAACCAGCAAAAAGTACAAAATCCGCTGCCAAAAGTAGCCCTGCTCGTAAACCGAAAGCACCAAAAGCTAAGAAAGCTTCTGTTGCCAAATCATCTCCTACAAAAATTAAAAAAGCAGCACCAAAAAAGAAATGATCTGTTACTTTAATAATATATTGAAATATTTCATTATTTTTGCTAAAAAATGAAAATAACATAGGCCTTAATACAGGCCACAAATTAATATTTGATAAGAGTAAATTATTTTTTGTATAAATATTTTATAAAATAATAGTTTAGAAACATTTGCCACAGTCAGTACCACGGATGGGTGGCCACTTGAGAATACTGTGTGCGGTTGCATTTTTATTTAAAATATATGGTATAATAAATAAGTATATATTTAAATTGATTACTTCATTGAAAATTTTAATAATATACTTTAATATTAATGATATTTATGAAAAATATATATTTGTAAAAATTTTCATTTATTACTGGCAACAGCCATACCACGTTGAAAACACCGGTTCTCGTCCGATCACCGAAGTTAAGCAACATTGGGCACAGTCAGTACTTGGATGGGTGACCGCTTGGGAACACTGTGTGCGGTTGCCTTTTTATATTAAAAATATAAATTATTTTTCTTCTTTTCTTTTTTTTTACACACCATATATAAATATATGTTATTTAGAAATGTAAACCTTTTATATTATTCATCAACAAATAAATATTATTTTTTGTATAAAATTTTATTGCATTTATAACTCATATCATGGTTACTTTAAAGCGAGAAGTTTTTTTAATATTTCAAATGAATATAAAATAATATAAATTTTATGAAATTTATTTATTTTTAGAAATAGCAATCGCTTATAATTATAACAAAATTTTAATAATGTTTAATTTTATTTCAATAATTTATATTTATATATATATATATATATATATATATATATATATATATATATATATATATATTTTTTAATAAAAATAATATACTCTTATTTAATAATATATGTTGGTCCTATATATAGGACCGAAAATATTTCTTATTTGTTTTTTTTTTTTTTAAATTGTCATTTAAAACGCTTATGCACGTTCTCCACGAATACGTCTTGCCAATTGTATATCCTTAGGCATAATTGTAACACGCTTTGCATGAATTGCGCATAAATTGGTATCTTCAAATAAACCTACTAAATAGGCTTCACTAGCTTCTTGTAATGCCATAACAGCTGAACTTTGAAAACGTAAATCGGTTTTAAAATCTTGTGCAATTTCACGTACTAAACGTTGGAATGGTAATTTACGAATTAACAATTCAGTACTTTTTTGATAACGACGAATTTCTCGTAAAGCTACTGTACCAGGACGATATCTGTGTGGTTTTTTTACTCCACCAGTTGCTGGTGCACTTTTACGTGCAGCTTTCGTTGCTAATTGTTTTCTTGGTGCTTTACCACCAGTTGATTTACGTGCAGTTTGCTTGGTTCTAGCCATTTTCAAATAATAATGTTTTTACAAAAAAACACACAATTTTAAAAATTATATTCGACAATTTGATACTACAAAGTCAAATGTTTAAATGCGAAATAAATGTGTTGTATTTATATTTATATGAAATTTCAAAATTTTTGTTGTCATATCCTATTGGATAGCTATCAGAGTATGGACTAATCAAATTGTATAGGCGTGGCTTAAAAAATCTTTAATGCTTTATATAAAAAGGCACAATTGTACCGGCGCTCACATACATTACAATACTTGTGAGGTTAACACACGTGTTATCCGTTCGTTAAAATATTGTAAATAATTTTTTATTAAAATGACTGGCAGAGGAAAAGGTGGAAAGGGTCTTGGAAAAGGGGGTGCAAAACGTCATAGAAAAGTTTTGCGTGATAATATCCAAGGTATTACAAAACCTGCAATTCGTCGTTTAGCACGACGAGGTGGAGTAAAACGTATCTCTGGTTTAATTTATGAAGAAACACGTGGTGTACTTAAAGTATTCCTTGAAAATGTTATTCGGGATGCTGTTACATATACTGAACACGCAAAACGTAAAACAGTTACAGCTATGGATGTTGTATATGCATTAAAACGACAAGGTCGTACTTTGTATGGTTTTGGAGGTTAAGAAAATATAATAATTTACTTAAAATATTTAGTAAATTTATTAAAGAATATTTAATACATCCGATAAATTTAAACAGGCTTTCCTTTTTGGGAAGCCACTAATTTTATTTATATAAGAGTAAATAAATTTGTTAATAAATATAACATATTATATAATTTGTTTACAACAAATTATTTTGTTTATAACATACATTACCAAATATTTTTATTTTTTTTTTTTATTGTAATATATCTGCAATAATAAATTATAATTTGTATATTATCTATTTTATTTTACAATAACTTATTGAATTTTTGAAAAAATTTTATTATAAATTAATATACTATTATATTTTTTATATATACAAGTTAAGAGTAACAAGTATCGATAGGAGATTATCGAATTTATAACTAATAAAACATTTCGCCTTAATCAAAGAAAATAAAGATTTTGCTATACCATTTTTTATACTTTCAATAAATAATTTATTATTAAATTTTTATTATTTCATTTATTTTTTAAAATTATTAAAAATATTTTTCTAATAATTATAAGCGTACATAAACAAGTAGTAAATGTAAAATGAAAATAATAAAGGTAATGTAATGCATTTGCATTACACTGATTTACGATATATATTCCGCGATATCCTTTATTATATTTAAAATTAATAATATTGATATACTAATAATAGATATATTCAAGCTATTAATATATAAAATTTTATATTAAATATGATATTAATAATTGTTTATTTAATTTTTTTGTATATATAAAAATAATTTACTCTTATTTAAAAAATTTGATGGCTCTCTTAAAAAGAGAGCCGTTTTTATATGTTGATGTATTTTTATGTTATCAATTAAATAATATTTTCGATTTATTTATTTTGAACTTGTATATTTTGTAACAGCTTTAGTACCTTCACTAACAGCGTGCTTTGCCAATTCACCAGGTAATAATAATCGAACTGCGGTTTGAATTTCCCGACTTGTGATTGTTGAACGTTTATTATAATGTGCTAAACGTGATGCTTCAGCAGCAATACGTTCAAAAATATCATTAACAAAACTGTTCATGATACTCATAGCTTTACTAGAGATACCAGTATCAGGATGCACTTGTTTTAATACTTTGTAAATGTAAATTGCATATGATTCCTTGCGCTTCCTCTTCTTTTTCTTATCACTCTTTGATATATTTTTTTGAGCTTTGCCAGCTTTTTTTGCTGCTTTTCCACTTGTTTTTGGTGGCATTGTTACAAACAATTAATATACACAGATAGTTACAGAACACCAGTCAGTATATGTATGAGCGTGTCGTGTATACAACTAGCGTATTATATACGCGAAGATGGATATAACAATAAAAATGAATACTACTCTCTGATTGGCTGAAAATAATACTATAAGGTGATTGGTTTATTTTTAAAGTTTTATATTTTATAAATATTATAAATTAAAATACCCAAATAACATTTTAAACATTTATGTTACAATCCCCGTAACGTACACATCTGTGTGATTATATTTACAAAAAAAAATATTAATTAAATAAATTTATTCGCTATGTCTGGACGAG
>NW_025408231.1:0-2500 GCF_905475395.1 Chrysoperla carnea
CTAGCAAAAAAAACCAAAATACAATATTAAATATCAAAATAAACCAAACTGATTACCATCCAGAATATTTTGAGTATATATATATATATAATTTTGTATATTTTGCGTTCATGTTAATAAAATATATAAATGATACATATTTGAAAAGTGTTATTCTTCTTTCTGTTTTTTCGTAATATCATGGTGTCCATAGACATGCAAAAGCGTCATACCAAGCCATATACATACCTACACCACCTTTGTTGAATGATACACGAACAGTATGAAAATTAAACAACATATTCAATATCATTTTATATTATACTAAAATAAATGTTATTCTATTAAGAAAGTGTATATTTTTAAATTTGGCATTCATTACATAGTCAAAATACAATAATAATATAGATGATACATATACGATAATTGTTATTTTTCTTTCTGTTTTTTCGTGATATCATGGTGTCCATAGAATTGCAACGACGTCATACCAAGCCATATACAACTCTACACCACCTTTGTTGAATGATACACTTAGAGTATGAAAAATAAACAAATTATACTATATCATACTATATCATATATGTAAGACTGTTGAACATAATACCACAAAATACACTATTTCATATAGATATACATTCATTCTTGTCAACATAAAAGTACGTTATAAATGATACATATACAATAAGTTTTATTCCTCTTTCTGTTATTCCGTAATATCATAGTGTCCATAGAATTGCAACGACGTCATACCAAGCCATATACAACTCTACACCACCTTTGTTGAATGATACACGGACAGTATGAAAAATAAACAACCTATTCTATACCATTTAATATCATACTAAAACATGAAACAAATGTTATTCTATTAAAAAGTGTATTATTTTATTATATTTAGTATTCATTACACAGTCAACATACATAAATGATACATATACGATAAGTGTTATTCCTCTATCTGTGCATCCGTAATATCATAGTGTCCATAGAATTGCAACAACGTCATACCAAGCCATATACAACTCTACACCACCTTTGTTGAATGATACACGGACAGTATGAAAAAATAAACAACTTATACTATACCATACTATATCATATGTGTGAGACTGCTGAACGTAA
The DNA here is from genome assembly GCF_905475395.1 of Chrysoperla carnea. Classification (NCBI taxonomy): domain Eukaryota; kingdom Metazoa; phylum Arthropoda; class Insecta; order Neuroptera; family Chrysopidae; genus Chrysoperla; species Chrysoperla carnea. Next base: position 1,105 of record NW_025408231.1, read on the forward strand.
TACCACTAATACACTGTTATACATAGATATACATTCATCTCATTAACTTACACGCACTATCCATCATATATATTAAAGACATTACACCCGGTGCTTCAAACTCAAAAATATGATAATGTTTAAAATGGCTTTAAACATCATAAACTTTACAGAATAATCAAAATTTAAAGAAAAAAATTTTTAAAAAAAAAATTTTTTTCAGCTAAAAATTTTTATTTTGGGACCAAAAAAATTTTTTTTTGCTTTTATCATATTTTATTAAATGAAATTTATGCATTATAATAAATTATTCAATAAACATTAATAATTATAATAAATTATTAAAAAATTTTTGGAATTAATGCAAATTTTTAGAAAAAAAATGTATATTTTTTTTTTATATACAAATCGTACATGTTATATTGCGACAGGGTACCGGTATAATACATGTGATACATATGTAGATTTTCGAAAAAAATTTTATCCTTTTAAATGGTCCTAAATACTATATAAAGGTAAAATATATAGAATTTTTCGGGATTCATTAAAAAATTTTAGGGAAAAAATTTCATTTTATTTTTATATACAAATCGTACATGTTATATTGCGACAGGGTACCGGTATAATACATGTGATACATATGTAGATTTTCGAAAAAAATTTTATCCTTTTAAATAGTCCTAAATACTATATAAAGGTGAAATATATAGAATTTTTCGGGATTCATTAAAAAATTTTTAGGGAAAAAATTTCATTTTATTTTATATACAAATCGTACATGTTATATTGCGACAGGGTACCGGTATAATACATGTGATACATATGTAGATTTTCGAAAAAAATTTTATCCTTTTAAATAGTCCTAAATACTATATAAAGGTAAAATATATAGAATTTTTCGGGATTCATTAAAAAATTTTAGGGAAAAAATTTCATTTTATTTTATAACCAAATCGTACATGTTATATTGCGACAGGGTACCGGTATAATACATGTGATACATATGTAGATTTTCGAAAAAAATTTTATCCTTTTAAATAGTCCTAAATACTATATAAAGGTAAAATATATAGAATTTTTCGGGGATTCATTAAAAAATTTTAGGGAAAAAATTTCATTTTATTTTATATACAAATCGTACATGTTATATTGCGACAGGGTACCGGTATAATACATGTGATACATATGTAGATTTTCTAAAAAATTTTTATCCATTTAAATGCTTCTAAATACTGTATAATGCAAATATATATAATAATTTACAGAATTAATACAAAATTTTTATTGTACAAATTCACATTAATAGTTAATTTGTACAATAAAAATTTCAATACACAATGGGAATCAGGCTATTTTATTGGAACTTATTTATAATTAATTCATAATATATTTTTTCTATATAAATTGATTAATTGTT
>NW_025408231.1:7500-15000 GCF_905475395.1 Chrysoperla carnea
CCTATACCCAGTTCCGACGATCGATTTGCACGTCAGAATCGCTACGGACCTCCATCAGGGTTTCCCCTGACTTCATCCTGACCAGGCATAGTTCACCATCTTTCGGGTCCCAGCGTGTACGCTCTAGGTGCGCCTCTATTATAATATAATCCGAAAACTAAATTATAATAATATAAGACGCCCTAGGAGTGCGATATTTAATACATAATATAAATATATCCTCCTTTTATCATTTATAAAAAAATATAAATAATATTTACTTTCATTGTGCCTTTGGGTTTCATAAAATTTATAAATATTTCGATGAAAAAATATTTTATTCCCAATGACTTGCGTACATGCTAGACTCCTTGGTCCGTGTTTCAAGACGGGTCCTGAAAGTACCCAAAGCTATATCGTCGCTGACAGATAAATTTTTAATAAAAAAAAATGAGCCAGTTCATTATCATACACCTACTGACAGTTAAATAGTATCATATAACGGCATAAAATCCGTATATATAATATGTTTTAATAAAAAAACCTATTTATACTCGTGGTGGATCTGAACGCGTTAATAACGCGACTCAATATCAATTTATAATTAATACCATCAAACAATTAATCAAGAAACATAGGCGTTTAACATACACAAAATATTATCAAAAAATAATATTGTACATTAATCAACGCACCAATGCCTATAGATTAATATTTAATGGGTCGCAACGTCCTACAAGATGAGAAGTGCATACCTCGTTATCATACAATTAACAATATACAGCAGTGCATATATTTTTACTAAAAATAAATTCCTAATAAAAATTTTTGTCACATGCTAGTACAAATTGGTTGATTAACGATAAAAAGTAAATGAATCTCATCTTTCGACCTTTCGGGTTTCTCAGGTTTACCCCTGAACGGTTTTACGTACTCTTTAACTCTCTCTTCAAAGTTCTTTTCAACTTTCCCTCACGGTACTTGTTCGCTATCGGTCTCGTGGTAATATTTAGCCTTAGATGGAGTTTACCACCCACTTAGAGCTGCACTCTCAAGCAACCCGACTCTAAGGAAAGATTCACCTATCATCAATAATAATCACTACGGGCCTGGCACCCTCTATGGGTATATGGCCCCATTCAAGATGGACTTGGATGTATTATATAACAATAGGTTTATATTGAATCTTCCTAAACACTACATTCCCCAAGTGTCTGTTTATCAGCCACGGGGTTCAGTGCTGGGCTTATCCCTGTTCGCTCGCCGCTACTAAGGGAATCCTAGTTAGTTTCTTTTCCTCCGCTTAATAATATGCTTAAATTCAGCGGGTAATCTCACCTACTCTGAGGTCGTAAAAGTTTTTAGAAGTATTAAAACAAAAATTTTTTTTATATATTATGTTTTTGTTATATTTTATAAGTAAACAATTTTCTTAATTATTCATACTCAAATTTTTTTAATATTATTATATAATATTATTTTTATATTTATCTAAAGAGAAGAAAATAAAAAATAAATAATTATATATATTAATTTTTTTCGAGTATATTGAAAATTTTATTACAAATAAAATATTCCATAACAAAATATTAATATATAATATTTTTGTTTATTCTTCTTTATTTAATATTTTAAAAATATATTATTAATATCATTTATTATTAATATTATTATTAACATAAAGTTTTATAATATTATATATAAATGATAAAAAATAATATTGATATATTAATTTAAAAATGTCGACAAATAATAAAAAATATATAAATTTTAAATGCTATTAAAAACATTTTATATTTATTTTTTTCTTATATTTGGCGTAAAACATTCATATATAAATAATTTTACATTTCTTTTATAAAAATTTTATTTATCAATTTAATTAAATATGAAAAAATAAATTTTCTTTTTTAATTATTGATAAATTTCTTTTTCATAAAAAAAATTTTATGTAAAATAATCTTTTATTATATTAATATAATGTATACGACCCTCAGCCAGATGTGGTCCGGGAACAGTATCCAAGGACCGCAATGTGCGTTCGAAATGTCAATGTTCATGTGTCCTGCAGTTCACAAGTTGACGCGCAATTAGCTGCGTTCTTCATCGACCCACGAGCCAAGTGATCCACCGTCCAGGGTAATCTTTTTAAATTTTAAATGTAAGTATTATTATTAATAATAATCTTTATTTTTAATATAAAAAATAAAATTATTAATTTATATATCTTTATAAATTCTTTTAAAATAAAAAAATTTTTCTAGAATATAAATTATATATTTTATTTTAAATATATATATATAAATTAAAGATATTATGGTATTAATAAATATATACATAACATTTTTGATATTTTTGTTAGTGCTAGCTAGATATAATAATTAATATTTGGTATATTTTATAGAAATGTATTTATTTTTTTTTTATAAATTATTTTCTACATAAAAATATATATAATATTAATATGGTACAAAACAAATGGGTTTGTTTTTTAACATAATAACTTTTAATAAAAAAAAAGAAATATCAAGACAAAACATAAAGAAATTTAAATTTGAAATAAATTTTATTCTTTAAAAAAATTTTATCTTGTGTTTTCTTTATTTTTATTATATAACATAGAAAAATAAAAATATAGATTATATCAATTATAATCTTATTTTATTTTTCTTAATAGAGATTATATACATATAAACAAATAATTTCAATATATTCTATTTTTAATTTCACTTTTTTATAAGAGAAATTATTTATAGATTTTATTAATAATTATTGTTTAATAATAATAATAATATTGAATATAAAAATATTTTATATGTAACAAATATATTATTAATATTTATATAATATTCTCTATATTATATGTATAGATATATTATGTGTATAAAAAAAGTTTGGCGTATTACTTTAATATGATATCATAACCAAAATAAATCTCTTTTAACACATAATTACTATTATATATTTTGAGAAAATTACATATTAATATGTTATTTTGTTAAAAAAAATATTTCTTATCAATAATATTTTTATTTTTTGGAATATTTAAAAACAATACAAAAAATATAAATAAATATATTTTATATATATCGTTAATGATCCTTCCGCAGGTTCACCTACGGAAACCTTGTTACGACTTTTACTTCCTCTAAATGATCAAGTTTGGTCATCTTCCCAGCAACATCGGCAATATCAGAAATATTGCCGCGTACCAGTCCGAAGACCTCACTAAATCATTCAATCGGTAGTAGCGACGGGCGGTGTGTACAAAGGGCAGGGACGTAATCAACGCGAGCTTATGACTCGCGCTTACTGGGAATTCCTCGTTCATGGGGAACAATTGCAAGCCCCAATCCCTAGCACGAAGGAGGTTCAGCGGGTTACCCGGACCTTTCGGCCTGGGAGGACACGCTGATTCCTTCAGTGTAGCGCGCGTGCGGCCCAGAACATCTAAGGGCATCACAGACCTGTTATTGCTCAATCTCGTGCGGCTAGAATGCCGCCTGTCCCTCTAAGAAGAATTATTTGTACGCCGGCAGTAAAAACCACATCAAAAAACTGCGTACCCATACACCATAACATATGCAACATAAAGCACAATATATACAAAATATAATCTTGATCGTTAAATCTCAAAAATACATGCATATATAAATACAATACATAACACACATGAAAATGAATGAAATGGGAAACAAACAGCCGATGGGCCTTGAGATGCCGGTAAAGTACGTCTATTTAGCAGGCTAGAGTCTCGTTCGTTATCGGAATTAACCAGACAAATCGCTCCACCAACTAAGAACGGCCATGCACCACCACCCACCGAATCAAGAAAGAGCTCTCAATCTGTCAATCCTTCCGGTGTCCGGGCCTGGTGAGGTTTCCCGTGTTGAGTCAAATTAAGCCGCAGGCTCCACTCCTGGTGGTGCCCTTCCGTCAATTCCTTTAAGTTTCAGCTTTGCAACCATACTTCCCCCGGAACCCAAAAGCTTTGGTTTCCCGGAAGCTGCCCGCCGAGTCATCGGAGGAACTTCGGCGGATCGCTAGCTGGCATCGTTTATGGTTAGAACTAGGGCGGTATCTGATCGCCTTCGAACCTCTAACTTTCGTTCTTGATCAATCAAAACATTTTTGGCAAATGCTTTCGCTTCTGTCCGTCTTGCGACGATCCAAGAATTTCACCTCTAACGTCGCAATACGAATGCCCCCATCTGTCCGTATTAATCATTACCTCGGAGTTCCGAAAACCAACAAAATAGAACCGAGGTCCTATTCCATTATTCCATGCACACAATATTCAGGCAAAATTTGAGCCTGCCTTAAGCACTCTAATTTGTTCAAAGTAAACGTACCGGCCCACCTCGACACTCAATTAAGAGCACCGCGACGGGATTGCAATTGGGGGCTGCCACCGCTCTTAACGGTTAAACACTTACGACAAATTACATAATAAAAATATATATAATGCATTAAATAAATAATAACACTAAAATATACTTTATACATAATCTGTACCACCCACCGGTAGGACGTCCCACATAACATGCTAGTTAAACAATGCGAGCATTGAACCAACAGTGTAGGACACAGATTCGACTACGAGCTTTTTAACCGCAACAACTTTAATATACGCTATTGGAGCTGGAATTACCGCGGCTGCTGGCACCAGACTTGCCCTCCAATGGATCCTCGTTAAAGGATTTAAAGTGTACTCATTCCGATTACGGGGCCTCGGATGAGTCCCGTATCGTTATTTTTCGTCACTACCTCCCCGTGCCGGGAGTGGGTAATTTGCGCGCCTGCTGCCTTCCTTGGATGTGGTAGCCGTTTCTCAGGCTCCCTCTCCGGAATCGAACCCTGATTCCCCGTTACCCGTTACAACCATGGTAGGCGCAGAACCTACCATCGACAGTTGATAAGGCAGACATTTGAAAGATGCGTCGCCGGTACGAGACCGTGCGATCAGCTTAAAGTTATTCAGAGTCACCAAATTAAACGATGCAAATTAAAATTTACACCGATTGGTTTTGATCTAATAAAAGCATTCCTTCCATCTCTGGTCGGAACTCTGTTTGCATGTATTAGCTCTAGAATTACCACAGTTATCCAAGTAAATGTGGGTACGATCTAAGGAACCATAACTGATATAATGAGCCTTTCGCGGTTTCACCTTAATTTGGCTTGTACTGAGACATGCATGGCTTAATCTTTGAGACAAGCATATGACTACTGGCAGGATCAACCAGGGAACTATTTGTATTTATAATATTAAATATATAATAATATACATGATATTTTTGTTTTCTTATTATAAGAAAAAAAATTTTCATACAATAATTATTAATATATAATAATATTATTACAATTTCATTTTAAATATCAGATGGTCTCACCCATTACTGATATAAATTTTTTTTTTTTTATATCTCTATTGTTTTAAAATTAATAGAAAAAACATATGAGATATATATATTATTATTAATTTTTTTTTTTTTCAAATATATATTTTATTATGTCATTTATATAATTTTTTTGCTTTTACAAAAAGAAATATATAACATGTTATTCATAATAAATATTATTGAATAAAAAAAAAAAATAATAATTATGATTTTTGTCAGACCATCACCAAATGGGTCTTAAAATATTTCAAACATTTTCTCATACTCGTCGCTAGATTGAAAGCGTCATTTATTTTTTAATTTTATTTAAAAAGTTAATTTTAAATAAAAAACGTTATAATAACACTTAATATTCTCGCTTGGTATGAGGTGAGTCAATGTAATATTATTTATAAAAATAATTTTTATATAAATATTGTGTGCTCATATGGGAGTGTAAAGTTTAAAACTTATAACCCATGAACTTGCTTTGACAAAAAAATTTATATGTTATTCTATTTATAATCAATAATTTAATAAAAAAAAAATTTTTTTTAAATATTGATATAAAAAGATATACATATAGAGGTTTTTTTACAAAATTCTCATTAATTTTTTTACAAAAATAATAATACAATATTTAATATCAAAATAATCCAAACTGATTACCATCCAGACTATTATCAATATATATAAGATTGTATTATTATTCATTTCAATACATATTTATTAAAACTGAGATAAAATTTCATATATTAATAAATATGCATGTGTAAAAAAAAAATTTTTTATATAATAATTGAAAATGTTTTTGCTATTATTTTATATACATACATTAAATAATTGATAACAATTTAATACAATGTACACCTAAAAAATAATAACAGCATATACATATTCGAAACATTACTAGCAAAAAAACCAAAATACAATATTAAATATCAAAATAAACCAAACTGATTACCATCCAGAATATTTTGAGTATATATATATATATAATTTTGTATATTTTGCGTTCATGTTAATAAAATATATAAATGATACATATTTGAAAAGTGTTATTCTTCTTTCTGTTTTTTCGTAATATCATGGTGTCCATAGACATGCAAAAGCGTCATACCAAGCCATATACATACCTACACCACCTTTGTTGAATGATACACGAACAGTATGAAAATTAAACAACATATTCAATATCATTTTATATTATACTAAAATAAATGTTATTCTATTAAGAAAGTGTATATTTTTAAATTTGGCATTCATTACATAGTCAAAATACAATAATAATATAGATGATACATATACGATAATTGTTATTTTTCTTTCTGTTTTTTCGTGATATCATGGTGTCCATAGAATTGCAACGACGTCATACCAAGCCATATACAACTCTACACCACCTTTGTTGAATGATACACTTAGAGTATGAAAAATAAACAAATTATACTATATCATACTATATCATATATGTAAGACTGTTGAACATAATACCACAAAATACACTATTTCATATAGATATACATTCATTCTTGTCAACATAAAAGTACGTTATAAATGATACATATACAATAAGTTTTATTCCTCTTTCTGTTATTCCGTAATATCATAGTGTCCATAGAATTGCAACGACGTCATACCAAGCCATATACAACTCTACACCACCTTTGTTGAATGATACACGGACAGTATGAAAAATAAACAACCTATTCTATACCATTTAATATCATACTAAAACATGAAACAAATGTTATTCTATTAAAAAGTGTATTATTTTATTATATTTAGTATTCATTACACAGTCAACATACATAAATGATACATATACGATAAGTGTTATTCCTCTATCTGTGCATCCGTAATATCATAGTGTCCATAGAATTGCAACAACGTCATACCAAGCCATATACAACTCTACACCACCTTTGTTGAATGATACACGGACAGTATGAAAAATAAACAACTTATACTATACCATACTATATCATATGTGTGAGACTGCTGAACGTAATACCACTAATACACTGTTATACATAGATATACATTCATCTCATTAACTTACACGCACTATCCATCATATATATTAAAGACATTACACCCGGTGCTTCAAACTCAAAATATGATAATGTTTAAAATGGCT
>NW_025408231.1:22500-31106 GCF_905475395.1 Chrysoperla carnea
ACTAAGGGAATCCTAGTTAGTTTCTTTTCCTCCGCTTAATAATATGCTTAAATTCAGCGGGTAATCTCACCTACTCTGAGGTCGTAAAAGTTTTTAGAAGTATTAAAACAAAAATTTTTTTTATATATTATGTTTTTGTTATATTTTATAAGTAAACAATTTTCTTAATTATTCATACTCAAATTTTTTTAATATTATTATATAATATTATTTTTATATTTATCTAAAGAGAAGAAAATAAAAAATAAATAATTATATATATTAATTTTTTTCGAGTATATTGAAAATTTTATTACAAATAAAATATTCCATAACAAAATATTAATATATAATATTTTTGTTTATTCTTCTTTATTTAATATTTTAAAAATATATTATTAATATCATTTATTATTAATATTATTATTAACATAAAGTTTTATAATATTATATATAAATGATAAAAAATAATATTGATATATTAATTTAAAAATGTCGACAAATAATAAAAAATATATAAATTTTAAATGCTATTAAAAACATTTTATATTTATTTTTTTCTTATATTTGGCGTAAAACATTCATATATAAATAATTTTACATTTCTTTTATAAAAATTTTATTTATCAATTTAATTAAATATGAAAAAATAAATTTTCTTTTTTAATTATTGATAAATTTCTTTTTCATAAAAAAAATTTTATGTAAAATAATCTTTTATTATATTAATATAATGTATACGACCCTCAGCCAGATGTGGTCCGGGAACAGTATCCAAGGACCGCAATGTGCGTTCGAAATGTCAATGTTCATGTGTCCTGCAGTTCACAAGTTGACGCGCAATTAGCTGCGTTCTTCATCGACCCACGAGCCAAGTGATCCACCGTCCAGGGTAATCTTTTTAAATTTTAAATGTAAGTATTATTATTAATAATAATCTTTATTTTTAATATAAAAAATAAAATTATTAATTTATATATCTTTATAAATTCTTTTAAAATAAAAAAATTTTTCTAGAATATAAATTATATATTTTATTTTAAATATATATATATAAATTAAAGATATTATGGTATTAATAAATATATACATAACATTTTTGATATTTTTGTTAGTGCTAGCTAGATATAATAATTAATATTTGGTATATTTTATAGAAATGTATTTATTTTTTTTTTATAAATTATTTTCTACATAAAAATATATATAATATTAATATGGTACAAAACAAATGGGTTTGTTTTTTAACATAATAACTTTTAATAAAAAAAAAGAAATATCAAGACAAAACATAAAGAAATTTAAATTTGAAATAAATTTTATTCTTTAAAAAAATTTTATCTTGTGTTTTCTTTATTTTTATTATATAACATAGAAAAATAAAAATATAGATTATATCAATTATAATCTTATTTTATTTTTCTTAATAGAGATTATATACATATAAACAAATAATTTCAATATATTCTATTTTTAATTTCACTTTTTTATAAGAGAAATTATTTATAGATTTTATTAATAATTATTGTTTAATAATAATAATAATATTGAATATAAAAATATTTTATATGTAACAAATATATTATTAATATTTATATAATATTCTCTATATTATATGTATAGATATATTATGTGTATAAAAAAAGTTTGGCGTATTACTTTAATATGATATCATAACCAAAATAAATCTCTTTTAACACATAATTACTATTATATATTTTGAGAAAATTACATATTAATATGTTATTTTGTTAAAAAAAATATTTCTTATCAATAATATTTTTATTTTTTGGAATATTTAAAAACAATACAAAAAATATAAATAAATATATTTTATATATATCGTTAATGATCCTTCCGCAGGTTCACCTACGGAAACCTTGTTACGACTTTTACTTCCTCTAAATGATCAAGTTTGGTCATCTTCCCAGCAACATCGGCAATATCAGAAATATTGCCGCGTACCAGTCCGAAGACCTCACTAAATCATTCAATCGGTAGTAGCGACGGGCGGTGTGTACAAAGGGCAGGGACGTAATCAACGCGAGCTTATGACTCGCGCTTACTGGGAATTCCTCGTTCATGGGGAACAATTGCAAGCCCCAATCCCTAGCACGAAGGAGGTTCAGCGGGTTACCCGGACCTTTCGGCCTGGGAGGACACGCTGATTCCTTCAGTGTAGCGCGCGTGCGGCCCAGAACATCTAAGGGCATCACAGACCTGTTATTGCTCAATCTCGTGCGGCTAGAATGCCGCCTGTCCCTCTAAGAAGAATTATTTGTACGCCGGCAGTAAAAACCACATCAAAAAACTGCGTACCCATACACCATAACATATGCAACATAAAGCACAATATATACAAAATATAATCTTGATCGTTAAATCTCAAAAATACATGCATATATAAATACAATACATAACACACATGAAAATGAATGAAATGGGAAACAAACAGCCGATGGGCCTTGAGATGCCGGTAAAGTACGTCTATTTAGCAGGCTAGAGTCTCGTTCGTTATCGGAATTAACCAGACAAATCGCTCCACCAACTAAGAACGGCCATGCACCACCACCCACCGAATCAAGAAAGAGCTCTCAATCTGTCAATCCTTCCGGTGTCCGGGCCTGGTGAGGTTTCCCGTGTTGAGTCAAATTAAGCCGCAGGCTCCACTCCTGGTGGTGCCCTTCCGTCAATTCCTTTAAGTTTCAGCTTTGCAACCATACTTCCCCCGGAACCCAAAAGCTTTGGTTTCCCGGAAGCTGCCCGCCGAGTCATCGGAGGAACTTCGGCGGATCGCTAGCTGGCATCGTTTATGGTTAGAACTAGGGCGGTATCTGATCGCCTTCGAACCTCTAACTTTCGTTCTTGATCAATCAAAACATTTTTGGCAAATGCTTTCGCTTCTGTCCGTCTTGCGACGATCCAAGAATTTCACCTCTAACGTCGCAATACGAATGCCCCCATCTGTCCGTATTAATCATTACCTCGGAGTTCCGAAAACCAACAAAATAGAACCGAGGTCCTATTCCATTATTCCATGCACACAATATTCAGGCAAAATTTGAGCCTGCCTTAAGCACTCTAATTTGTTCAAAGTAAACGTACCGGCCCACCTCGACACTCAATTAAGAGCACCGCGACGGGATTGCAATTGGGGGCTGCCACCGCTCTTAACGGTTAAACACTTACGACAAATTACATAATAAAAATATATATAATGCATTAAATAAATAATAACACTAAAATATACTTTATACATAATCTGTACCACCCACCGGTAGGACGTCCCACATAACATGCTAGTTAAACAATGCGAGCATTGAACCAACAGTGTAGGACACAGATTCGACTACGAGCTTTTTAACCGCAACAACTTTAATATACGCTATTGGAGCTGGAATTACCGCGGCTGCTGGCACCAGACTTGCCCTCCAATGGATCCTCGTTAAAGGATTTAAAGTGTACTCATTCCGATTACGGGGCCTCGGATGAGTCCCGTATCGTTATTTTTCGTCACTACCTCCCCGTGCCGGGAGTGGGTAATTTGCGCGCCTGCTGCCTTCCTTGGATGTGGTAGCCGTTTCTCAGGCTCCCTCTCCGGAATCGAACCCTGATTCCCCGTTACCCGTTACAACCATGGTAGGCGCAGAACCTACCATCGACAGTTGATAAGGCAGACATTTGAAAGATGCGTCGCCGGTACGAGACCGTGCGATCAGCTTAAAGTTATTCAGAGTCACCAAATTAAACGATGCAAATTAAAATTTACACCGATTGGTTTTGATCTAATAAAAGCATTCCTTCCATCTCTGGTCGGAACTCTGTTTGCATGTATTAGCTCTAGAATTACCACAGTTATCCAAGTAAATGTGGGTACGATCTAAGGAACCATAACTGATATAATGAGCCTTTCGCGGTTTCACCTTAATTTGGCTTGTACTGAGACATGCATGGCTTAATCTTTGAGACAAGCATATGACTACTGGCAGGATCAACCAGGGAACTATTTGTATTTATAATATTAAATATATAATAATATACATGATATTTTTGTTTTCTTATTATAAGAAAAAAAATTTTCATACAATAATTATTAATATATAATAATATTATTACAATTTCATTTTAAATATCAGATGGTCTCACCCATTACTGATATAAATTTTTTTTTTTTTATATCTCTATTGTTTTAAAATTAATAGAAAAAACATATGAGATATATATATTATTATTAATTTTTTTTTTTTTCAAATATATATTTTATTATGTCATTTATATAATTTTTTTGCTTTTACAAAAAGAAATATATAACATGTTATTCATAATAAATATTATTGAATAAAAAAAAAAAATAATAATTATGATTTTTGTCAGACCATCACCAAATGGGTCTTAAAATATTTCAAACATTTTCTCATACTCGTCGCTAGATTGAAAGCGTCATTTATTTTTTAATTTTATTTAAAAAGTTAATTTTAAATAAAAAACGTTATAATAACACTTAATATTCTCGCTTGGTATGAGGTGAGTCAATGTAATATTATTTATAAAAATAATTTTTATATAAATATTGTGTGCTCATATGGGAGTGTAAAGTTTAAAACTTATAACCCATGAACTTGCTTTGACAAAAAAATTTATATGTTATTCTATTTATAATCAATAATTTAATAAAAAAAAAATTTTTTTTAAATATTGATATAAAAAGATATACATATAGAGGTTTTTTTACAAAATTCTCATTAATTTTTTTACAAAAATAATAATACAATATTTAATATCAAAATAATCCAAACTGATTACCATCCAGACTATTATCAATATATATAAGATTGTATTATTATTCATTTCAATACATATTTATTAAAACTGAGATAAAATTTCATATATTAATAAATATGCATGTGTAAAAAAAAAATTTTTTATATAATAATTGAAAATGTTTTTGCTATTATTTTATATACATACATTAAATAATTGATAACAATTTAATACAATGTACACCTAAAAAATAATAACAGCATATACATATTCGAAACATTACTAGCAAAAAAACCAAAATACAATATTAAATATCAAAATAAACCAAACTGATTACCATCCAGAATATTTTGAGTATATATATATATATAATTTTGTATATTTTGCGTTCATGTTAATAAAATATATAAATGATACATATTTGAAAAGTGTTATTCTTCTTTCTGTTTTTTCGTAATATCATGGTGTCCATAGACATGCAAAAGCGTCATACCAAGCCATATACATACCTACACCACCTTTGTTGAATGATACACGAACAGTATGAAAATTAAACAACATATTCAATATCATTTTATATTATACTAAAATAAATGTTATTCTATTAAGAAAGTGTATATTTTTAAATTTGGCATTCATTACATAGTCAAAATACAATAATAATATAGATGATACATATACGATAATTGTTATTTTTCTTTCTGTTTTTTCGTGATATCATGGTGTCCATAGAATTGCAACGACGTCATACCAAGCCATATACAACTCTACACCACCTTTGTTGAATGATACACTTAGAGTATGAAAAATAAACAAATTATACTATATCATACTATATCATATATGTAAGACTGTTGAACATAATACCACAAAATACACTATTTCATATAGATATACATTCATTCTTGTCAACATAAAAGTACGTTATAAATGATACATATACAATAAGTTTTATTCCTCTTTCTGTTATTCCGTAATATCATAGTGTCCATAGAATTGCAACGACGTCATACCAAGCCATATACAACTCTACACCACCTTTGTTGAATGATACACGGACAGTATGAAAAATAAACAACCTATTCTATACCATTTAATATCATACTAAAACATGAAACAAATGTTATTCTATTAAAAAGTGTATTATTTTATTATATTTAGTATTCATTACACAGTCAACATACATAAATGATACATATACGATAAGTGTTATTCCTCTATCTGTGCATCCGTAATATCATAGTGTCCATAGAATTGCAACAACGTCATACCAAGCCATATACAACTCTACACCACCTTTGTTGAATGATACACGGGCAGTATGAAAAATAAACAACTTATACTATACCATACTATATCATATGTGTGAGACTGCTGAACGTAATACCACTAATACACTGTTATACATAGATATACATTCATCTCATTAACTTACACGCACTATCCATCATATATATTAAAGACATTACACCCGGTGCTTCAAACTCAAAATATGATAATGTTTAAAATGGCTTTAAACATCATAAACTTTACAGAATAATCAAAATTTAAAGAAAAAAATTTTTAAAAAAAAAATTTTTTTCAGCTAAAAATTTTTATTTTGGGACCAAAAAAATTTTTTTTTTGCTTTTTATCATATTTTATTAAATGAAATTTATGCATTATAATAAATTATTCAATAAACATTAATAATTATAATAAATTATTAAAAAATTTTTGGAATTAATGCAAATTTTTAGAAAAAAATGTATATTTTTTTTTTATATACAAATCGTACATGTTATATTGCGACAGGGTACCGGTATAATACATGTGATACATATGTAGATTTTCGAAAAAAATTTTATCCTTTTAAATGGTCCTAAATACTATATAAAGGTAAAATATATAGAATTTTTCGGGATTCATTAAAAAATTTTAGGGAAAAAATTTCATTTTATTTTATATACAAATCGTACATGTTATATTGCGACAGGGTACCGGTATAATACATGTGATACATATGTAGATTTTCGAAAAAAATTTTATCCTTTTAAATAGTCCTAAATACTATATAAAGGTGAAATATATAGAATTTTTCGGGATTCATTAAAAAATTTAGGGAAAAAATTTCATTTTATTTTATATACAAATCGTACATGTTATATTGCGACACGGGTACCGGTATAATACATGTGATACATATGTAGATTTTCGAAAAAAATTTTATCCTTTTAAATAGTCCTAAATACTATATAAAGGTAAAATATATAGAATTTTTCGGGATTCATTAAAAAATTTTAGGGAAAAAATTTCATTTTATTTTATATACAAATCGTACATGTTATATTGCGACAGGGTACCGGTATAATACATGTGATACATATGTAGATTTTCGAAAAAAATTTTATCCTTTTAAATAGTCCTAAATACTATATAAAGGTAAAATATATAGAATTTTTTCGGGATTCATTAAAAAATTTTAGGGAAAAAATTTCATTTTATTTTATATACAAATCGTACATGTTATATTGCGACAGGGTACCGGTATAATACATGTGATACATATGTAGATTTTCTAAAAAATTTTTATCCATTTAAATGCTTCTAAATACTGTATAATGCAAATATATATAATAATTTACAGAATTAATACAAAATTTTTATTGTACAAATTCACATTAATAGTTAATTGGTTAAAAAAAAATTTCAATACACAATGGGAATCAGGCTATTTTATTGGAACTTATTTATAATTAATTCATAATATATTTTTCTATATAAATTGATTAATTGTTTTTACATTCACCGTGTAAACGTATACACCATTCAAGTAACATAAAAAAAAAAAAAAAAAAAAAAATTATATTATATTCTAGTAATACATAATAGTTATTCGCTAAAAAATATTTAATAGACAATAAAAATCTGACTATTCTGTTGTGAACTTATAAATTATTGATTCAAAATATATTTCTCTACCTAAATTTATTAATTGTATACACGCCCCCATGTACGTTGTTCAAGTCATATATTATTTTGCATAAGGATTACAAATAAATATTATATAATAAATAAGAGTTAATAAAAATTTAAAATTTTATTATCCATTTTAAATTTATCAGCTAAATAAATATTTTTACATTCTTTTAAATTATTACTTTTTATTGTATTAAGAGTAATATATCTAGTTTTATTAATTCTTAATCCTTTTACAAGCACTAATATTATTTATACATAATATATTTTTATTTTATGTATGGAAAGCATAACTTGCTAAATACATCCTAACAATTTAAAAACTTTTCATTTGATTAATATTATTTACAATAGCTAATATTAATAGAATCTGAATAATCAAAATTATTTCTTTAAATATATGAATTCCGAATGTAAGTGTCCATCATAATACTTCATTAAGTTTATATTTGGCTAGCAACCTGTTATGCATAAATTGCTTTAAAGGTTGCCTACTAAACATATTATAATTATAATTATTAACAATTTTTGTCAATTGCGATTGCATTTTTTAGTATAATCAATGGTAGCGATTATAAGTAAAAACAATTAAAATCATTATAATAATTGTTAGCGATTATAATCAATATTGATAAGATGGAAACAAAAAGTGTTTATTCATAAAAAAAGCTCTTTAATTTATTACATTTTAAAAACAAAAATTTTCTAACATAATAAATTAAAGAGCATTTATTATCAATACCATTTCTTACCATAATCGACTAAAAATATTATTATAACTAATAACTTTATTTATAAATAAGCAACCATTTTATTATTAATAGATTTAATAATATTAATTGTAAATTATAATAATAATCATTATTATTAATATTATTATTATGAATAGTTATATTTATTATTTTTAA
>NW_025408232.1:0-31066 GCF_905475395.1 Chrysoperla carnea
TAGCAAAATCTTTATTTTCTTTGATTAAGGCGAAATGTTTTATTAGTTATAAATTCGATAATCTCCTATCGATACTTGTTACTCTTAACTTGTATATATAAAAAATATAATAGTATATTAATTTATAATAAAATTTTTTCAAAAATTCAATAAGTTATTGTAAAATAAAAATAGATAATATACAAATTATAATTTATTATTGCAGATATATTACAATAAAAAAAAAAAAAATAAATAAAAATATTTGGTAATGTATGTTATAAACAAAATAATTTGTTGTAAACAAATTATATAATATGTTATATTTATTAACAAATTTATTTACTCTTATATAAATAAAATTAGTGGCTTCCCAAAAGGAAAGCCTGTTTAAATTTATCGGATGTATTAAATATTCTTTAATAAATTTACTAAATATTTTAAGTAAATTATTATATTTTCTTAACCTCCAAAACCATACAAAGTACGACCTTGTCGTTTTAATGCATATACAACATCCATAGCTGTAACTGTTTTACGTTTTGCGTGTTCAGTATATGTAACAGCATCCCGAATAACATTTTCAAGGAATACTTTAAGTACACCACGTGTTTCTTCATAAATTAAACCAGAGATACGTTTTACTCCACCTCGTCGTGCTAAACGACGAATTGCAGGTTTTGTAATACCTTGGATATTATCACGCAAAACTTTTCTATGACGTTTTGCACCCCCTTTTCCAAGACCCTTTCCACCTTTTCCTCTGCCAGTCATTTTAATAAAAAATTATTTACAATATTTTAACGAACGGATAACACGTGTGTTAACCTCACAAGTATTGTAATGTATGTGAGCGCCGGTACAATTGTGCCTTTTTATATAAAGCATTAAAGATTTTTTAAGCCACGCCTATACAATTTGATTAGTCCATACTCTGATAGCTATCCAATAGGATATGACAACAAAAATTTTGAAATTTCATATAAATATAAATACAACACATTTATTTCGCATTTAAACATTTGACTTTGTAGTATCAAATTGTCGAATATAATTTTTAAAATTGTGTTTTTTTTTGTAAAAACATTATTATTTGAAAATGGCTAGAACCAAGCAAACTGCACGTAAATCAACTGGTGGTAAAGCACCAAGAAAACAATTAGCAACGAAAGCTGCACGTAAAAGTGCACCAGCAACTGGTGGAGTAAAAAAACCACACAGATATCGTCCTGGTACAGTAGCTTTACGAGAAATTCGTCGTTATCAAAAAAGTACTGAATTGTTAATTCGTAAATTACCATTCCAACGTTTAGTACGTGAAATTGCACAAGATTTTAAAACCGATTTACGTTTCCAAAGTTCAGCTGTTATGGCATTACAAGAAGCTAGTGAAGCCTATTTAGTAGGTTTATTTGAAGATACCAATTTATGCGCAATTCATGCAAAGCGTGTTACAATTATGCCTAAGGATATACAATTGGCAAGACGTATTCGTGGAGAACGTGCATAAGCGTTTTAAATGACAATTTAAAAAAAAAAAAAACAAATAAGAAATATTTTCGGTCCTATATATAGGACCAACATATATTATTAAATAAGAGTATATTATTTTTATTAAAAAATATATATATATATATATATATAAATTATTGAAATAAAATTAAACATTATTAAAATTTTGTTATAATTATAAGCGATTGCTATTTCTAAAAATAAATAAATTTCATAAAATTTATATTATTTTATATTCATTTGAAATATTAAAAAAACTTCTCGCTTTAAAGTAACCATGATATGAGTTATAAATGCAATAAAATTTTATACAAAAAATAATATTTATTTGTTGACGAATAATATAAAAGGTTTACATTTCTAAATAACATATATTTATATATGGTGTGTAAAAAAAAAGAAAAGAAGAAAAATAATTTATATTTTTAATATAAAAAGGCAACCGCACACAGTGTTCCCAAGCGGTCACCCATCCAAGTACTGACTGTGCCCAATGTTGCTTAACTTCGGTGATCGGACGAGAACCGGTGTTTTCAACGTGGTATGGCTGTTGCCAGTAATAAATGAAAATTTTTACAAATATATATTTTTCATAAATATCATTAATATTAAAGTATATTATTAAAATTTTCAATGAAGTAATCAATTTAAATATATACTTATTTATTATACCATATATTTTAAATAAAAATGCAACCGCACACAGTATTCTCAAGTGGCCACCCATCCGTGGTACTGACTGTGGCAAATGTTTCTTAACTATTATTTTATAAAATATTTATACAAAAAATAATTTACTCTTATCAAATATTAATTTGTGGCCTGTATTAAGGCCTATGTTATTTTCATTTTTTAGCAAAAATAATGAAATATTTCAATATATTATTAAAGTAACAGATCATTTCTTTTTTGGTGCTGCTTTTTTAATTTTTGTAGGAGATGATTTGGCAACAGAAGCTTTCTTAGCTTTTGGTGCTTTCGGTTTACGAGCAGGGCTACTTTTGGCAGCGGATTTTGTACTTTTTGCTGGTTTTGCTTTAACTGGTGCTTTTTTTGATGCCGCTGATGATTTTGCAGTAACTTTTTTAGCAGCAGTTGATGATGATGGAGTCGCTTTTTTTGCTTTAGGCTTTTTGGCTGCCAATGATGTAGTTGTGGCTTTCTTTTCTTTTGGTGCCCGTTTACTTTTAGCACTCTTTGCTGAACCTTTTGCTCCACTTTCTTTTTTGGATACTTTTGATTTAGCTGAAGAATTAGATGAAGCGGAAGCAGCCAATTTGAATGAACCAGATGCACCTTTACCTTTAGTTTGTACCAAGGCTCCCTCAGTTACAGCAGCTTTTAAATATTTTTTAATAAATGGTGAAATTTTATCAGAATCCACTTTATAATTTGCAGCTAAATATTTTTTAATTGCTTGTAATGATGAACCACCACGTTCTTTTAAATTTTTAATTGCGTTAACAACCATTTCTGATGTACGTGGATGTGTTGGTTTTGAATGTTGTTTTGTACGTTTAGCACCAGAAGCTGTTGCTTTTTTTGTTGGTGTTGTAGAAGCAGCAGTAACCGCAGTTGCTGCAACAGCTGTAGAATTTTCTTCGGCCATATTTTTTTACTTTATAAAAATAATGTATTTATTATAAATATTTAAATGATAAAATATAATAATTCTATCAAATAAAAAATAAAGGTTTTCAATTATATCATTATTCACAATAATATAAGTCCCTATGTAAGTCAAAGTACCATGTAGAAAACACATAAAAATTAAATAGTATTTCTAATTTACTGTCGTAGTAAACATGATTTATTTTTTCAATTTCTATAATATATAAAATAATAAATTATAAATTTAATAATAATATTTATTTTATAAATTAAAATATATTTAATTTTTTTATTAACAATTATTAATAAACATAGTTTAATATTAATTATTTCAATCATACAAAACAATAATATTTTTAAGGTAAACTTAAAAAGTATATATTTTTATTTTTTATTTAATATCGATTTATTATAAATTATTAGTATATAAATAATTAAAAAATTTAATATATAAATATATATATTATAGTATAAGATTTCATTTTTAGAAAAACTTTTTTTGTCAATAATGAAAACGTATTATTATGAAATGTGTTAATCGAACATTGACAAAATATATTTCATTAGAAAATACTTTTATTTATGCATTAATATCAATAATTAACTATTAAATTAATTTTTTCATAATTATATAAAGAAATTTTATACTGATATAAGTATTTATATATTATAATATTTATTTTAAATATAAAAAAATTTATGACAAAATATATTATTAGAGTATTTGTTGAGATTAATATAAGATTATTTTAAATAAGAATTAATTTATATAATTATTAAAATATTATTAATTTTATGTTATGTAATTTTAATAAAAATAAATAATAATAATAATAAATATACAAATTTTTTAACAATTTAAATTTTATATGATCTAAATAATTTTGTTAAGTACGATATGAGAAATCATTGTAAGCTTCGTTAAGAAACTTTGTAATATAAAATAATAATAATAATATTAAATATATAAATAAATAAAATAAATTTGATATATATTTTTAGTTCATTCTGTGTATAAATCAAAGGATACCGAATAATTGGTAACGGATGCGATATATTATAGTATCGAGTATTAAAACATAATATATAAATTTATCTTGTTATTCAAATTTTTTGTTACTTAACTTATGTATTTAGAAAATTTATAATATTATTTATATAATTGACATAAAATCTTATAAATTGAAATTTTATTAATATGTATCAAAAGAAGAGAGTAACGTATTGATATAATATCAAAGGATACTGATTATTTAAATAACGAATACGTCATATATTGTTTGTGTAACGAAGTTCACTTGGCCATCTAGTTTAAAATAACATTTTCAATAGAAAGTTTATATGCTTTGTTTTTTTTTTTTCTTTAATTATTAAAAAAATAAATTGAAATTTAATTCAATCAAATTTTATAATAATTTTAAAAAAATTTTTCCTTTTAAAAAATATTTTGTGATGTTGTGATAATATGTATTAATACAAGTGCATCCTGATACTTTTATCTCTAGTAAAGGTATGAGTATCATGAACAGTTTTGTTATCTAATGATATTATTTTGATAATATTTTGTGTATATTCTTATAATATTTTGTCTAAATATCATCATAATACAATATTATTTTGATAATATTTTATGAATATTCTTATAATATGTTACCTAAATGTCATCATAATATGATGAATTATTTCCATAATAACATATAAAAAAAGAAAAAAAAAAAAAGAATCATTAATTTATAATTATTTAAATTGATTCTTTAAAAAAATATTATAATATATTATTTATAAAAATAATTTTTACTCTTATTTTAAATAAATTTGTGGCCTTTTATTAAAAGGCCTATGATCGATGTATTATTATTATAAAAATTAATGCAATGTTTTTAATTTATGCTTTCTTTTCAGTTTTCTTTGGTAATAACACTGCTTGAATGTTTGGTAATACACCACCTTGAGCAATTGTTACACCAGATAATAATTTATTTAATTCTTCATCATTACGAATTGCCAATTGTAAATGACGTGGAATGATACGTGTTTTTTTGTTATCACGGGCAGCATTACCAGCTAACTCGAGAACTTCTGCAGCCAAATATTCCATAACAGCAGCCAAATATACTGGGGCACCAGCACCTACTCGTTCAGCATAATTTCCTTTTCGTAATAATCTGTGAATTCTTCCAACAGGAAATTGTAATCCTGCTCGGCTTGATCTTGACTTTGCCTTTCCCTTTACTTTACCACCTTTACCTCGTCCAGACATAGCGAATAAATTTATTTAATTAATATTTTTTTTTGTAAATATAATCACACAGATGTGTACGTTACGGGGATTGTAACATAAATGTTTAAAATGTTATTTGGGTATTTTAATTTATAATATTTATAAAATATAAAACTTTAAAAATAAACCAATCACCTTATAGTATTATTTTTAGCCAATCAGAGAGTAGTATTCATTTTTATTGTTATATCCATCTTCGCGTATATAATACGCTAGTTGTATACACGACACGCTCATACATATACTGACTGGTGTTCTGTAACTATCTGTGTATATTAATTGTTTGTAACAATGCCACCAAAAACAAGTGGAAAAGCAGCAAAAAAAGCTGGCAAAGCTCAAAAAAATATATCAAAGAGTGATAAGAAAAAGAAGAGGAAGCGCAAGGAATCATATGCAATTTACATTTACAAAGTATTAAAACAAGTGCATCCTGATACTGGTATCTCTAGTAAAGCTATGAGTATCATGAACAGTTTTGTTAATGATATTTTTGAACGTATTGCTGCTGAAGCATCACGTTTAGCACATTATAATAAACGTTCAACAATCACAAGTCGGGAAATTCAAACCGCAGTTCGATTATTATTACCTGGTGAATTGGCAAAGCACGCTGTTAGTGAAGGTACTAAAGCTGTTACAAAATATACAAGTTCAAAATAAATAAATCGAAAATATTATTTAATTGATAACATAAAAATACATCAACATATAAAAACGGCTCTCTTTTTAAGAGAGCCATCAAATTTTTTAAATAAGAGTAAATTATTTTTATATATACAAAAAAATAAAATAAACAATTATTAATATCATATTTAATATAAAATTTTATATATTAATAGCTTGAATATATCTATTATTAGTATATCAATATTATTAATTTTAAATATAATAAAGGATATCGCGGAATATATATCGTAAATCAGTGTAATGCAAATGCATTACATTACCTTTATTATTTTCATTTTACATTTACTACTTGTTTATGTACGCTTATAATTATTAGAAAAATATTTTTAATAATTTTAAAAAATAAATGAAATAATAAAAATTTAATAATAAATTATTTATTGAAAGTATAAAAAATGGTATAGCAAAATCTTTATTTTCTTTGATTAAGGCGAAATGTTTTATTAGTTATAAATTCGATAATCTCCTATCGATACTTGTTACTCTTAACTTGTATATATAAAAAATATAATAGTATATTAATTTATAATAAAATTTTTTCAAAAATTCAATAAGTTATTGTAAAATAAAATAGATAATATACAAATTATAATTTATTATTGCAGATATATTACAATAAAAAAAAAAAAAATAAATAAAAATATTTGGTAATGTATGTTATAAACAAAATAATTTGTTGTAAACAAATTATATAATATGTTATATTTATTAACAAATTTATTTACTCTTATATAAATAAAATTAGTGGCTTCCCAAAAAGGAAAGCCTGTTTAAATTTATCGGATGTATTAAATATTCTTTAATAAATTTACTAAATATTTTAAGTAAATTATTATATTTTCTTAACCTCCAAAACCATACAAAGTACGACCTTGTCGTTTTAATGCATATACAACATCCATAGCTGTAACTGTTTTACGTTTTGCGTGTTCAGTATATGTAACAGCATCCCGAATAACATTTTCAAGGAATACTTTAAGTACACCACGTGTTTCTTCATAAATTAAACCAGAGATACGTTTTACTCCACCTCGTCGTGCTAAACGACGAATTGCAGGTTTTGTAATACCTTGGATATTATCACGCAAAACTTTTCTATGACGTTTTGCACCCCCTTTTCCAAGACCCTTTCCACCTTTTCCTCTGCCAGTCATTTTAATAAAAAATTATTTACAATATTTTAACGAACGGATAACACGTGTGTTAACCTCACAAGTATTGTAATGTATGTGAGCGCCGGTACAATTGTGCCTTTTTATATAAAGCATTAAAGATTTTTTAAGCCACGCCTATACAATTTGATTAGTCCATACTCTGATAGCTATCCAATAGGATATGACAACAAAAATTTTGAAATTTCATATAAATATAAATACAACACATTTATTTCGCATTTAAACATTTGACTTTGTAGTATCAAATTGTCGAATATAATTTTTAAAATTGTGTGTTTTTTTGTAAAAACATTATTATTTGAAAATGGCTAGAACCAAGCAAACTGCACGTAAATCAACTGGTGGTAAAGCACCAAGAAAACAATTAGCAACGAAAGCTGCACGTAAAAGTGCACCAGCAACTGGTGGAGTAAAAAAACCACACAGATATCGTCCTGGTACAGTAGCTTTACGAGAAATTCGTCGTTATCAAAAAAGTACTGAATTGTTAATTCGTAAATTACCATTCCAACGTTTAGTACGTGAAATTGCACAAGATTTTAAAACCGATTTACGTTTCCAAAGTTCAGCTGTTATGGCATTACAAGAAGCTAGTGAAGCCTATTTAGTAGGTTTATTTGAAGATACCAATTTATGCGCAATTCATGCAAGGCGTGTTACAATTATGCCTAAGGATATACAATTGGCAAGACGTATTCGTGGAGAACGTGCATAAGCGTTTTAAATGACAATTTAAAAAAAAAAAAACAAATAAGAAATATTTTCGGTCCTATATATAGGACCAACATATATTATTAAATAAGAGTATATTATTTTTATTAAAAAATATATATATATATATATATATAAATTATTGAAATAAAATTAAACATTATTAAAATTTTGTTATAATTATAAGCGATTGCTATTTCTAAAAATAAATAAATTTCATAAAATTTATATTATTTTATATTCATTTGAAATATTAAAAAAACTTCTCGCTTTAAAGTAACCATGATATGAGTTATAAATGCAATAAAATTTTATACAAAAAATAATATTTATTTGTTGACGAATAATATAAAAGGTTTACATTTCTAAATAACATATATTTATATATGGTGTGTAAAAAAAAAGAAAAGAAGAAAAATAATTTATATTTTTAATATAAAAAGGCAACCGCACACAGTGTTCCCAAGCGGTCACCCATCCAAGTACTGACTGTGCCCAATGTTGCTTAACTTCGGTGATCGGACGAGAACCGGTGTTTTCAACGTGGTATGGCTGTTGCCAGTAATAAATGAAAATTTTTACAAATATATATTTTTCATAAATATCATTAATATTAAAGTATATTATTAAAATTTTCAATGAAGTA
This sequence comes from Chrysoperla carnea, assembly GCF_905475395.1. Taxonomy (NCBI): domain Eukaryota; kingdom Metazoa; phylum Arthropoda; class Insecta; order Neuroptera; family Chrysopidae; genus Chrysoperla; species Chrysoperla carnea. Next base: position 8,606 of record NW_025408232.1, read on the forward strand.
ATCAATTTAAATATATACTTATTTATTATACCATATATTTTAAATAAAAATGCAACCGCACACAGTATTCTCAAGTGGCCACCCATCCGTGGTACTGACTGTGGCAAATGTTTCTTAACTATTATTTTATAAAATATTTATACAAAAAATAATTTACTCTTATCAAATATTAATTTGTGGCCTGTATTAAGGCCTATGTTATTTTCATTTTTTAGCAAAAATAATGAAATATTTCAATATATTATTAAAGTAACAGATCATTTCTTTTTTGGTGCTGCTTTTTTAATTTTTGTAGGAGATGATTTGGCAACAGAAGCTTTCTTAGCTTTTGGTGCTTTCGGTTTACGAGCAGGGCTACTTTTGGCAGCGGATTTTGTACTTTTTGCTGGTTTTGCTTTAACTGGTGCTTTTTTTGATGCCGCTGATGATTTTGCAGTAACTTTTTTAGCAGCAGTTGATGATGATGGAGTCGCTTTTTTTGCTTTAGGCTTTTTGGCTGCCAATGATGTAGTTGTGGCTTTCTTTTCTTTTGGTGCCCGTTTACTTTTAGCACTCTTTGCTGAACCTTTTGCTCCACTTTCTTTTTTGGATACTTTTGATTTAGCTGAAGAATTAGATGAAGCGGAAGCAGCCAATTTGAATGAACCAGATGCACCTTTACCTTTAGTTTGTACCAAGGCTCCCTCAGTTACAGCAGCTTTTAAATATTTTTTAATAAATGGTGAAATTTTATCAGAATCCACTTTATAATTTGCAGCTAAATATTTTTTAATTGCTTGTAATGATGAACCACCACGTTCTTTTAAATTTTTAATTGCGTTAACAACCATTTCTGATGTACGTGGATGTGTTGGTTTTGAATGTTGTTTTGTACGTTTAGCACCAGAAGCTGTTGCTTTTTTTGTTGGTGTTGTAGAAGCAGCAGTAACCGCAGTTGCTGCAACAGCTGTAGAATTTTCTTCGGCCATATTTTTTTACTTTATAAAAATAATGTATTTATTATAAATATTTAAATGATAAAATATAATAATTCTATCAAATAAAAAATAAAGGTTTTCAATTATATCATTATTCACAATAATATAAGTCCCTATGTAAGTCAAAGTACCATGTAGAAAACACATAAAAATTAAATAGTATTTCTAATTTACTGTCGTAGTAAACATGATTTATTTTTTCAATTTCTATAATATATAAAATAATAAATTATAAATTTAATAATAATATTTATTTTATAAATTAAAATATATTTAATTTTTTTATTAACAATTATTAATAAACATAGTTTAATATTAATTATTTCAATCATACAAAACAATAATATTTTTAAGGTAAACTTAAAAAGTATATATTTTTATTTTTTATTTAATATCGATTTATTATAAATTATTAGTATATAAATAATTAAAAAATTTAATATATAAATATATATATTATAGTATAAGATTTCATTTTTAGAAAAACTTTTTTTGTCAATAATGAAAACGTATTATTATGAAATGTGTTAATCGAACATTGACAAAATATATTTCATTAGAAAATACTTTTATTTATGCATTAATATCAATAATTAACTATTAAATTAATTTTTTCATAATTATATAAAGAAATTTTATACTGATATAAGTATTTATATATTATAATATTTATTTTAAATATAAAAAAATTTATGACAAAATATATTATTAGAGTATTTGTTGAGATTAATATAAGATTATTTTAAATAAGAATTAATTTATATAATTATTAAAATATTATTAATTTTATGTTATGTAATTTTAATAAAAATAAATAATAATAATAATAAATATACAAATTTTTTAACAATTTAAATTTTATATGATCTAAATAATTTTGTTAAGTACGATATGAGAAATCATTGTAAGCTTCGTTAAGAAACTTTGTAATATAAAATAATAATAATAATATTAAATATATAAATAAATAAAATAAATTTGATATATATTTTTAGTTCATTCTGTGTATAAATCAAAGGATACCGAATAATTGGTAACGGATGCGATATATTATAGTATCGAGTATTAAAACATAATATATATATTTATCTTGTTATTCAAATTTTTTGTTACTTAACTTATGTATTTAGAAAATTTATAATATTATTTATATAATTGACATAAAATCTTATAAATTGAAATTTTATTAATATGTATCAAAAGAAGAGAGTAACGTATTGATATAATATCAAAGGATACTGATTATTTAAATAACGAATACGTCATATATTGTTTGTGTAACGAAGTTCACTTGGCCATCTAGTTTAAAATAACATTTTCAATAGAAAGTTTATATGCTTTGTTTTTTTTTTTTCTTTAATTATTAAAAAAATAAATTGAAATTTAATTCAATCAAATTTTATAATAATTTTAAAAAAATTTTTCCTTTTAAAAAATATTTTGTGATGTTGTGATAATATGTATTAATACAAGTGCATCCTGATACTTTTATCTCTAGTAAAGGTATGAGTATCATGAACAGTTTTGTTATCTAATGATATTATTTTGATAATATTTTGTGTATATTCTTATAATATTTTGTCTAAATATCATCATAATACAATATTATTTTGATAATATTTTATGAATATTCTTATAATATGTTACCTAAATGTCATCATAATATGATGAATTATTTCCATAATAACATATAAAAAAAGAAAAAAAAAAAAAGAATCATTAATTTATAATTATTTAAATTGATTCTTTAAAAAAATATTATAATATATTATTTATAAAAATAATTTTTACTCTTATTTTAAATAAATTTGTGGCCTTTTATTAAAAGGCCTATGATCGATGTATTATTATTATAAAAATTAATGCAATGTTTTTAATTTATGCTTTCTTTTCAGTTTTCTTTGGTAATAACACTGCTTGAATGTTTGGTAATACACCACCTTGAGCAATTGTTACACCAGATAATAATTTATTTAATTCTTCATCATTACGAATTGCCAATTGTAAATGACGTGGAATGATACGTGTTTTTTTGTTATCACGGGCAGCATTACCAGCTAACTCGAGAACTTCTGCAGCCAAATATTCCATAACAGCAGCCAAATATACTGGGGCACCAGCACCTACTCGTTCAGCATAATTTCCTTTTCGTAATAATCTGTGAATTCTTCCAACAGGAAATTGTAATCCTGCTCGGCTTGATCTTGACTTTGCCTTTCCCTTTACTTTACCACCTTTACCTCGTCCAGACATAGCGAATAAATTTATTTAATTAATATTTTTTTTTGTAAATATAATCACACAGATGTGTACGTTACGGGGATTGTAACATAAATGTTTAAAATGTTATTTGGGTATTTTAATTTATAATATTTATAAAATATAAAACTTTAAAAATAAACCAATCACCTTATAGTATTATTTTTAGCCAATCAGAGAGTAGTATTCATTTTTATTGTTATATCCATCTTCGCGTATATAATACGCTAGTTGTATACACGACACGCTCATACATATACTGACTGGTGTTCTGTAACTATCTGTGTATATTAATTGTTTGTAACAATGCCACCAAAAACAAGTGGAAAAGCAGCAAAAAAAGCTGGCAAAGCTCAAAAAAATATATCAAAGAGTGATAAGAAAAAGAAGAGGAAGCGCAAGGAATCATATGCAATTTACATTTACAAAGTATTAAAACAAGTGCATCCTGATACTGGTATCTCTAGTAAAGCTATGAGTATCATGAACAGTTTTGTTAATGATATTTTTGAACGTATTGCTGCTGAAGCATCACGTTTAGCACATTATAATAAACGTTCAACAATCACAAGTCGGGAAATTCAAACCGCAGTTCGATTATTATTACCTGGTGAATTGGCAAAGCACGCTGTTAGTGAAGGTACTAAAGCTGTTACAAAATATACAAGTTCAAAATAAATAAATCGAAAATATTATTTAATTGATAACATAAAAATACATCAACATATAAAAATGGCTCTCTTTTTAAGAGAGCCATCAAATTTTTTAAATAAGAGTAAATTATTTTTATATATACAAAAAAATAAAATAAACAATTATTAATATCATATTTAATATAAAATTTTATATATTAATAGCTTGAATATATCTATTATTAGTATATCAATATTATTAATTTTAAATATAATAAAGGATATCGCGGAATATATATCGTAAATCAGTGTAATGCAAATGCATTACATTACCTTTATTATTTTCATTTTACATTTACTACTTGTTTATGTACGCTTATAATTATTAGAAAAATATTTTTAATAATTTTAAAAAATAAATGAAATAATAAAAATTTAATAATAAATTATTTATTGAAAGTATAAAAAATGGTATAGCAAAATCTTTATTTTCTTTGATTAAGGCGAAATGTTTTATTAGTTATAAATTCGATAATCTCCTATCGATACTTGTTACTCTTAACTTGTATATATAAAAAATATAATAGTATATTAATTTATAATAAAATTTTTTCAAAAATTCAATAAGTTATTGTAAAATAAAATAGATAATATACAAATTATAATTTATTATTGCAGATATATTACAATAAAAAAAAAAAAAATAAATAAAAATATTTGGTAATGTATGTTATAAACAAAATAATTTGTTGTAAACAAATTATATAATATGTTATATTTATTAACAAATTTATTTACTCTTATATAAATAAAATTAGTGGCTTCCCAAAAAGGAAAGCCTGTTTAAATTTATCGGATGTATTAAATATTCTTTAATAAATTTACTAAATATTTTAAGTAAATTATTATATTTTCTTAACCTCCAAAACCATACAAAGTACGACCTTGTCGTTTTAATGCATATACAACATCCATAGCTGTAACTGTTTTACGTTTTGCGTGTTCAGTATATGTAACAGCATCCCGAATAACATTTTCAAGGAATACTTTAAGTACACCACGTGTTTCTTCATAAATTAAACCAGAGATACGTTTTACTCCACCTCGTCGTGCTAAACGACGAATTGCAGGTTTTGTAATACCTTGGATATTATCACGCAAAACTTTTCTATGACGTTTTGCACCCCCTTTTCCAAGACCCTTTCCACCTTTTCCTCTGCCAGTCATTTTAATAAAAAATTATTTACAATATTTTAACGAACGGATAACACGTGTGTTAACCTCACAAGTATTGTAATGTATGTGAGCGCCGGTACAATTGTGCCTTTTTATATAAAGCATTAAAGATTTTTTAAGCCACGCCTATACAATTTGATTAGTCCATACTCTGATAGCTATCCAATAGGATATGACAACAAAAATTTTGAAATTTCATATAAATATAAATACAACACATTTATTTCGCATTTAAACATTTGACTTTGTAGTATCAAATTGTCGAATATAATTTTTAAAATTGTGTGTTTTTTTGTAAAAACATTATTATTTGAAAATGGCTAGAACCAAGCAAACTGCACGTAAATCAACTGGTGGTAAAGCACCAAGAAAACAATTAGCAACGAAAGCTGCACGTAAAAGTGCACCAGCAACTGGTGGAGTAAAAAAACCACACAGATATCGTCCTGGTACAGTAGCTTTACGAGAAATTCGTCGTTATCAAAAAAGTACTGAATTGTTAATTCGTAAATTACCATTCCAACGTTTAGTACGTGAAATTGCACAAGATTTTAAAACCGATTTACGTTTCCAAAGTTCAGCTGTTATGGCATTACAAGAAGCTAGTGAAGCCTATTTAGTAGGTTTATTTGAAGATACCAATTTATGCGCAATTCATGCAAAGCGTGTTACAATTATGCCTAAGGATATACAATTGGCAAGACGTATTCGTGGAGAACGTGCATAAGCGTTTTAAATGACAATTTAAAAAAAAAAAAACAAATAAGAAATATTTTCGGTCCTATATATAGGACCAACATATATTATTAAATAAGAGTATATTATTTTTATTAAAAAATATATATATATATATATATATAAATTATTGAAATAAAATTAAACATTATTAAAATTTTGTTATAATTATAAGCGATTGCTATTTCTAAAAATAAATAAATTTCATAAAATTTATATTATTTTATATTCATTTGAAATATTAAAAAAACTTCTCGCTTTAAAGTAACCATGATATGAGTTATAAATGCAATAAAATTTTATACAAAAAATAATATTTATTTGTTGACGAATAATATAAAAGGTTTACATTTCTAAATAACATATATTTATATATGGTGTGTAAAAAAAAAGAAAAGAAGAAAAATAATTTATATTTTTAATATAAAAAGGCAACCGCACACAGTGTTCCCAAGCGGTCACCCATCCAAGTACTGACTGTGCCCAATGTTGCTTAACTTCGGTGATCGGACGAGAACCAATTCAAATTCAAATTCAAAAACAGTTTATTAATCAACATTTAAAAATACAATACATTACATACATAACATATATTACAAAACTTTTATTTACTATTATAGGTTATTAGCCTTAAAAGGCTTTCATCCTAACTTATTTTTCTTTCATGCAGATTGCTGTGTCGCAATTATGCTTATGATATTTAATTTATTTGTTTGAGCAGGTATATGTTAAGTTAATTTTTGTTGATATGCTCTTTACAGGAAAATTTTTAAAAACCTGTTTTATGTTTTAGGCAATAGCTGTGGCAAACTTATATTGCCCATTGCCTATGTGTTTTTGCATGTAAAATTAGATTTAAAAAGAAAAGAAAAAAAGAAAAAATTTAATGCCTTGCGTGGGACTTGAACGCCTGCTTTCGGAGTGCCAGTCGGGAACGCTGGCACGACGCCACAGGCTCTTGTAAGCAATGGGTATTTTATCTTTATTATTTACTGTAAAATATTTTGTTATACATTATTTAAATATTTTGTATATATTTGTTTGTGTTTTTTGGTTAGTGAGTTTGACTTCACCATATTTTTGGTTAAGTAGCTGTTTTTAATCAACTTAGTGTAGAAAGAATGCGTTACATGTTTGGTATAGTCTTTGATTGTCGGTATGTCTGTCTCTCTATGTATGTCTTGTATTCTAGCGTATCTATCTTTGTTTAGTGTAAGTCGGAGGCATTTGTTCTGTATACGTTGCAGTCTTAGATATGTCGTGTCTGAAACGCTGTTCCACACAGGGGCTCCGTAGGTTATAGTTGGTCTTATTATTGCAGTGTATAACATTTTTTTATTTTTGGTGCTGAGTTTGCTGTATTTGTTCAGGAGTGGGTAAAGTTGTCGTATACACCCATTTCCTTTACTGATCAGGTGGTTGATATGTGGGACAAACGATAATGTTTTGTCAAGGTACACACCTAGGTACTTTACTTTGTGCTTGGCAGGGACTATGGCTACGCCGTCTACCTTAAGTGGATCGTAGATTTTGATATTTGTAAATTTTTTGCTAAAAATTATATGTTCAGTTTTGTTGTTATTTATTTTGATTTTCCAGTCCCTGGCAAACTTCAGTATCATATCCAGGTGTATTTGTAGTTGTTTTGTTGCCACCTGAGCATTAAAGGAGTGGGCGTACACGGCAGTGTCATCCGCGTATATCGCAGTTTTTGTTTTGGCAAATTTTGGGATATCATTAATAAAGTAGGTGAACAATATGGGCCCAAGTACCGATCCTTGTGGCACACCTGCTTTTGGGTGTCGGAGTTCCGATGTGCTGTTGTTTATTTTTACATAGAATCCCCTTCCTCTGAGGTAACTGTCCAGTAGTGCCATTAGCCATCTTGGGAAGTCATAATTTATTAGTTTGTAAATCAGTCCATCAATATATACCGTGTCAAAGGCTTTCTCAATATCCAGAAGGGCCATGGCCGTGACGTTACTTTTGTTAAAATTTTGTATTATGTCACTTGCTATTCTGGCAACTTGCATGCAAGTGCCATGACCTCTTCTGAATCCGAATTGTTCGTGTATTATTATATTTTTGGACTGACTTATCTTGTTTATTCTTTCCAAAATGACTTTTTCCGCTATCTTGGACAGCGTGCTCAGGAGGCTTATTGGTCTGTAATTTTTGGGATTACTATGATCCTTGTTAGGTTTCGGTACTGGGATCACTATTGCCGTTCTCCAGGACTCAGGGAAGTATCCTATCCTCAGGATTGCATTTATTATGTACTGAAGTTGTACTATAGCTTTGGTGGTAAAGTTTTTGATTATTTTGGTGTCTATCCCGTCTTGTCCTGGGGCTTTGTTATTTGGGAGGGTTTTAATTATGTTTTTAATTTCTTGGGGGGTTGTGAGCTTTATTTTGGTGTTGTTTTGTGGTGTTTGTGTGGTATGAAAGAATTCATGTATTCTTCGTTTTATGTCCTCTTCTAGTGGAGTAGTCTGTTCGTTAGTCTGGATCTCCTCTAAAGTTTCACTTATTATGTCAGCTTTGTCTTTGTCCGTCATGTAATTATTATCGTTCGTGGTGATTGTGGGGATTTGTTGTCTCGGTTTTTTAAACGTCTTCGTTATTCGCCACATTGTTCTGTCACCGGGTCGTAAGTCCGTTAGTGTTTTTTCCCACTGTTCATTGATCTTGTTTTTAATGTTCCTCCTGATCATTTTCGTGATTTTGTTTATATCTGCTTTGAGGCCTGGTATAAATCTTTTTTGGTACAGTTTCCTCATCGCATTTTTATATTTGATTAAGTTTTTTGTGTTGTCATCAGGGAGATACCTGTTATCAACTATCACGACCCGTCGGCTGTGAGCTTTTTGGACTTGTTGCACCCCTTTTGTGAAGTTATCTATTTCCTGATCAACTTCTTGGGCATTGTTTATTTTATTATTGATTTTTATTGTTGAATTTAATTTTTTTCTAAACTCTGCCCAATCGGTTGATTTATAGGAAGTGACAATGTGTTTGGTGTTGTCTTTATTTAAGTTTGTAATATTAAATATTACCGGGTTGTGGTCTGATGATAACTCTGGTATTGAGGTTGGGTGCGTGATGTTGTTAACATTTTTATTAATCACAAGATCAATGAAGGTGGGTGTCATTCCGTTAGTTGGAAAATGTGTGGGGTTGTCTGTGTGTTGGATGACGATGTTGTTGTCGTTAGTGAATTTATGTAATGTTCGTCCGTTTGTGTTTGATACATGATTCTTCCATGCCGTATGGCGAGCATTGAGATCACCTATTACTAATATTTTGTTACCCATCCTGAACAATTTTGCTAGATCCTCCATGGGGAACTTGTTAGCGGGAGTGTTATACACTGCAATAATTTTTATATTATTTAATAGTTCGATTCCGACGCATTCTATGGATACGGAACCATTGATTTCAAATGTGCGAAACGGAATGCTATTTTTTATTATTATTGCTACACCTCCGCCTTGTGTTGTTCTATCTTTCCTAATTATATTAAAATTTCTAATTTTTATTTTATGTTCTCCTGATAATTTGGTTTCATTTATCATCATAATGTCCACCTTTTGTTCTCTGATGAACGATCTAAGTTCACCAAGGTTTTGGCGTAGCCCATTAGCATTCCATGTCGCACATTTTACGGCGGACATTGGCTAAAATTTTTTGTGCAAAAGTTGTTGAAAACCATGAATTTCTCTAATTCGTTTTTGCATTTCATAAGGTCATGGTTTAGGTCTTTTACATATTTTAGCATTCTTTCTACATCTATTAATTTGTTTAATGTGTCAAACTCACTTACCAAATTGTTTATGTTAGTAGTAGTAGATATGGATGTTGTTTGTGTTGGTGCTTGGCTGTGTACATGAGCGTACACTTGGGTGGGTCTATCATTTTGAGTGAATGGGTTTCTCATTGCCCAGGGATTTGTTGGAGGTAGTGGTGCTGTCACGAATTTTTGTTGATTTCTTACAGGGACCGTGTTTGTTTTTCTTCTCCTTTCTATCTGCTCGATTTTGTTGATATAAATTCGGCATTCTGTAGAGTTTGCCGGGTGGTTATTTTCACAGTTTGCACATTTTAAAAGTTTTTTATTTTCTTCCGTGTTTTCTTTTATTGTACAGTCACGGCTCCAGTGAGGTCCTGCGCATTTTAGGCACTTTGGGTTCATTCTACAGTTCGTAGTGGCATGTGACCAGGCCTGACATCTGTGACACTGGATAATTAGTTTGGCGTTCCTGTGCCTTTCCCAGGTAATTTTTACGTTGTACACATATTTAACTTCTTGGGTTAGTTGTTTTAGGGACGTGCTTTGTCCGGTGATCACAAGATATAGAGATCTGTAGGAGGATCTCATTGGATATACTTTAATAATGTTTGTTTTGAGGCATTTCTCTATGTCTTGCTTAATTTCCTCTTCGTCGATTCCTCTTGGTAGCCCGACCAATACGAAGGCGTGGTGTTTTTCTGTCCTTTCCGTGTATGTATGGAACTCCATGTTTTCGTTGTCTAGAATTTTGACGTAGTTTTTATATTCATTTGAGTCATGGATGAATAGATTCGTTTTTTTGAACGTGTATTTCACATGGAATCCCTTTTTCACATGTTCCTTTATTTGCTCCATGAACTCCTTATGGTTATTTGGAGTGCTGTGTATAACAATTGGAGGTGGTTTATTCTTACCTCCTTGTGTCCTTTCTGTGTTTTTGTCATTTTCATTAATTTCTTTTGGGTCTGTGCCTTCTTGTTCCACATCTTCCTCTGTTTGACCTTCTTCAGTGGTTAGGGGATTAAATCTGTTTTTTGTGGGCACTTGCACTTGCACTTCTGTTTGTTTTTTGAAAATGTTTTGTATATTGTTTTTGTTTTGGTTTTCCATTCTTGGAGGCACTGCACTTGTGTTCTCGCTATTTTCACTAACTATTTTTTCTATTTTGTTGGCTTCTTCTTCGGTGCTTTGTTGTATTCCGACGTCATCGGGTTGCACTTTTAAAATTTTAGTGATAGCAGGGGAGCGACTAGGTCGCCCCCTTTTTTTTGTTTGGCTACGCCCGTCACTTATTTTATAGTTTGTTTTTATACTTTTTTATATTTGATTTAACTTGTTCTGTAGGTGTGTGTATGAAATTGTTTTCGCTTTGAATGTAATTATACAATAATTTGCTTCAACAATTCACTGTACTGTACGGTATGAACGCTGTACAGATAATGGACGAGAACCGGTGTTTTCAACGTGGTATGGCTGTTGCCAGTAATAAATGAAAATTTTTACAAATATATATTTTTCATAAATATCATTAATATTAAAGTATATTATTAAAATTTTCAATGAAGTAATCAATTTAAATATATACTTATTTATTATACCATATATTTTAAATAAAAATGCAACCGCACACAGTATTCTCAAGTGGCCACCCATCCGTGGTACTGACTGTGGCAAATGTTTCTTAACTATTATTTTATAAAATATTTATACAAAAAATAATTTACTCTTATCAAATATTAATTTGTGGCCTGTATTAAGGCCTATGTTATTTTCATTTTTTAGCAAAAATAATGAAATATTTCAATATATTATTAAAGTAACAGATCATTTCTTTTTTGGTGCTGCTTTTTTAATTTTTGTAGGAGATGATTTGGCAACAGAAGCTTTCTTAGCTTTTGGTGCTTTCGGTTTACGAGCAGGGCTACTTTTGGCAGCGGATTTTGTACTTTTTGCTGGTTTTGCTTTAACTGGTGCTTTTTTTGATGCCGCTGATGATTTTGCAGTAACTTTTTTAGCAGCAGTTGATGATGATGGAGTCGCTTTTTTTGCTTTAGGCTTTTTGGCTGCCAATGATGTAGTTGTGGCTTTCTTTTCTTTTGGTGCCCGTTTACTTTTAGCACTCTTTGCTGAACCTTTTGCTCCACTTTCTTTTTTGGATACTTTTGATTTAGCTGAAGAATTAGATGAAGCGGAAGCAGCCAATTTGAATGAACCAGATGCACCTTTACCTTTAGTTTGTACCAAGGCTCCCTCAGTTACAGCAGCTTTTAAATATTTTTTAATAAATGGTGAAATTTTATCAGAATCCACTTTATAATTTGCAGCTAAATATTTTTTAATTGCTTGTAATGATGAACCACCACGTTCTTTTAAATTTTTAATTGCGTTAACAACCATTTCTGATGTACGTGGATGTGTTGGTTTTGAATGTTGTTTTGTACGTTTAGCACCAGAAGCTGTTGCTTTTTTTGTTGGTGTTGTAGAAGCAGCAGTAACCGCAGTTGCTGCAACAGCTGTAGAATTTTCTTCGGCCATATTTTTTTACTTTATAAAAATAATGTATTTATTATAAATATTTAAATGATAAAATATAATAATTCTATCAAATAAAAAATAAAGGTTTTCAATTATATCATTATTCACAATAATATAAGTCCCTATGTAAGTCAAAGTACCATGTAGAAAACACATAAAAATTAAATAGTATTTCTAATTTACTGTCGTAGTAAACATGATTTATTTTTTCAATTTCTATAATATATAAAATAATAAATTATAAATTTAATAATAATATTTATTTTATAAATTAAAATATATTTAATTTTTTTATTAACAATTATTAATAAACATAGTTTAATATTAATTATTTCAATCATACAAAACAATAATATTTTTAAGGTAAACTTAAAAAGTATATATTTTTATTTTTTATTTAATATCGATTTATTATAAATTATTAGTATATAAATAATTAAAAAATTTAATATATAAATATATATATTATAGTATAAGATTTCATTTTTAGAAAAACTTTTTTTGTCAATAATGAAAACGTATTATTATGAAATGTGTTAATCGAACATTGACAAAATATATTTCATTAGAAAATACTTTTATTTATGCATTAATATCAATAATTAACTATTAAATTAATTTTTTCATAATTATATAAAGAAATTTTATACTGATATAAGTATTTATATATTATAATATTTATTTTAAATATAAAAAAATTTATGACAAAATATATTATTAGAGTATTTGTTGAGATTAATATAAGATTATTTTAAATAAGAATTAATTTATATAATTATTAAAATATTATTAATTTTATGTTATGTAATTTTAATAAAAATAAATAATAATAATAATAAATATACAAATTTTTTAACAATTTAAATTTTATATGATCTAAATAATTTTGTTAAGTACGATATGAGAAATCATTGTAAGCTTCGTTAAGAAACTTTGTAATATAAAATAATAATAATAATATTAAATATATAAATAAATAAAATAAATTTGATATATATTTTTAGTTCATTCTGTGTATAAATCAAAGGATACCGAATAATTGGTAACGGATGCGATATATTATAGTATCGAGTATTAAAACATAATATATAAATTTATCTTGTTATTCAAATTTTTTGTTACTTAACTTATGTATTTAGAAAATTTATAATATTATTTATATAATTGACATAAAATCTTATAAATTGAAATTTTATTAATATGTATCAAAAGAAGAGAGTAACGTATTGATATAATATCAAAGGATACTGATTATTTAAATAACGAATACGTCATATATTGTTTGTGTAACGAAGTTCACTTGGCCATCTAGTTTAAAATAACATTTTCAATAGAAAGTTTATATGCTTTGTTTTTTTTTTTTCTTTAATTATTAAAAAAATAAATTGAAATTTAATTCAATCAAATTTTATAATAATTTTAAAAAAATTTTTCCTTTTAAAAAATATTTTGTGATGTTGTGATAATATGTATTAATACAAGTGCATCCTGATACTTTTATCTCTAGTAAAGGTATGAGTATCATGAACAGTTTTGTTATCTAATGATATTATTTTGATAATATTTTGTGTATATTCTTATAATATTTTGTCTAAATATCATCATAATACAATATTATTTTGATAATATTTTATGAATATTCTTATAATATGTTACCTAAATGTCATCATAATATGATGAATTATTTCCATAATAACATATAAAAAAAGAAAAAAAAAAAAAGAATCATTAATTTATAATTATTTAAATTGATTCTTTAAAAAAATATTATAATATATTATTTATAAAAATAATTTTTACTCTTATTTTAAATAAATTTGTGGCCTTTTATTAAAAGGCCTATGATCGATGTATTATTATTATAAAAATTAATGCAATGTTTTTAATTTATGCTTTCTTTTCAGTTTTCTTTGGTAATAACACTGCTTGAATGTTTGGTAATACACCACCTTGAGCAATTGTTACACCAGATAATAATTTATTTAATTCTTCATCATTACGAATTGCCAATTGTAAATGACGTGGAATGATACGTGTTTTTTTGTTATCACGGGCAGCATTACCAGCTAACTCGAGAACTTCTGCAGCCAAATATTCCATAACAGCAGCCAAATATACTGGGGCACCAGCACCTACTCGTTCAGCATAATTTCCTTTTCGTAATAATCTGTGAATTCTTCCAACAGGAAATTGTAATCCTGCTCGGCTTGATCTTGACTTTGCCTTTCCCTTTACTTTACCACCTTTACCTCGTCCCGACATAGCGAATAAATTTATTTAATTAATATTTTTTTTTGTAAATATAATCACACAGATGTGTACGTTACGGGGATTGTAACATAAATGTTTAAAATGTTATTTGGGTATTTTAATTTATAATATTTATAAAATATAAAACTTTAAAAATAAACCAATCACCTTATAGTATTATTTTTAGCCAATCAGAGAGTAGTATTCATTTTTATTGTTATATCCATCTTCGCGTATATAATACGCTAGTTGTATACACGACACGCTCATACATATACTGACTGGTGTTCTGTAACTATCTGTGTATATTAATTGTTTGTAACAATGCCACCAAAAACAAGTGGAAAAGCAGCAAAAAAAGCTGGCAAAGCTCAAAAAAATATATCAAAGAGTGATAAGAAAAAGAAGAGGAAGCGCAAGGAATCATATGCAATTTACATTTACAAAGTATTAAAACAAGTGCATCCTGATACTGGTATCTCTAGTAAAGCTATGAGTATCATGAACAGTTTTGTTAATGATATTTTTGAACGTATTGCTGCTGAAGCATCACGTTTAGCACATTATAATAAACGTTCAACAATCACAAGTCGGGAAATTCAAACCGCAGTTCGATTATTATTACCTGGTGAATTGGCAAAGCACGCTGTTAGTGAAGGTACTAAAGCTGTTACAAAATATACAAGTTCAAAATAAATAAATCGAAAATATTATTTAATTGATAACATAAAAATACATCAACATATAAAAACGGCTCTCTTTTTAAGAGAGCCATCAAATTTTTTAAATAAGAGTAAATTATTTTTATATATACAAAAAAATAAAATAAACAATTATTAATATCATATTTAATATAAAATTTTATATATTAATAGCTTGAATATATCTATTATTAGTATATCAATATTATTAATTTTAAATATAATAAAGGATATCGCGGAATATATATCGTAAATCAGTGTAATGCAAATGCATTACATTACCTTTATTATTTTCATTTTACATTTACTACTTGTTTATGTACGCTTATAATTATTAGAAAAATATTTTTAATAATTTTAAAAAATAAATGAAATAATAAAAATTTAATAATAAATTATTTATTGAAAGTATAAAAAATGGTATAGCAAAATCTTTATTTTCTTTGATTAAGGCGAAATGTTTTATTAGTTATAAATTCGATAATCTCCTATCGATACTTGTTACTCTTAACTTGTATATATAAAAAATATAATAGTATATTAATTTATAATAAAATTTTTTCAAAAATTCAATAAGTTATTGTAAAATAAAATAGATAATATACAAATTATAATTTATTATTGCAGATATATTACAATAAAAAAAAAAAAAATAAATAAAAATATTTGGTAATGTATGTTATAAACAAAATAATTTGTTGTAAACAAATTATATAATATGTTATATTTATTAACAAATTTATTTACTCTTATATAAATAAAATTAGTGGCTTCCCAAAAAGGAAAGCCTGTTTAAATTTATCGGATGTATTAAATATTCTTTAATAAATTTACTAAATATTTTAAGTAAATTATTATATTTTCTTAACCTCCAAAACCATACAAAGTACGACCTTGTCGTTTTAATGCATATACAACATCCATAGCTGTAACTGTTTTACGTTTTGCGTGTTCAGTATATGTAACAGCATCCCGAATAACATTTTCAAGGAATACTTTAAGTACACCACGTGTTTCTTCATAAATTAAACCAGAGATACGTTTTACTCCACCTCGTCGTGCTAAACGACGAATTGCAGGTTTTGTAATACCTTGGATATTATCACGCAAAACTTTTCTATGACGTTTTGCACCCCCTTTTCCAAGACCCTTTCCACCTTTTCCTCTGCCAGTCATTTTAATAAAAAATTATTTACAATATTTTAACGAACGGATAACACGTGTGTTAACCTCACAAGTATTGTAATGTATGTGAGCGCCGGTACAATTGTGCCTTTTTATATAAAGCATTAAAGATTTTTTAAGCCACGCCTATACAATTTGATTAGTCCATACTCTGATAGCTATCCAATAGGATATGACAACAAAAATTTTGAAATTTCATATAAATATAAATACAACACATTTATTTCGCATTTAAACATTTGACTTTGTAGTATCAAATTGTCGAATATAATTTTTAAAATTGTGTGTTTTTTTGTAAAAACATTATTATTTGAAAATGGCTAGAACCAAGCAAACTGCACGTAAATCAACTGGTGGTAAAGCACCAAGAAAACAATTAGCAACGAAAGCTGCACGTAAAAGTGCACCAGCAACTGGTGGAGTAAAAAAACCACACAGATATCGTCCTGGTACAGTAGCTTTACGAGAAATTCGTCGTTATCAAAAAAGTACTGAATTGTTAATTCGTAAATTACCATTCCAACGTTTAGTACGTGAAATTGCACAAGATTTTAAAACCGATTTACGTTTCCAAAGTTCAGCTGTTATGGCATTACAAGAAGCTAGTGAAGCCTATTTAGTAGGTTTATTTGAAGATACCAATTTATGCGCAATTCATGCAAAGCGTGTTACAATTATGCCTAAGGATATACAATTGGCAAGACGTATTCGTGGAGAACGTGCATAAGCGTTTTAAATGACAATTTAAAAAAAAAAAAACAAATAAGAAATATTTTCGGTCCTATATATAGGACCAACATATATTATTAAATAAGAGTATATTATTTTTATTAAAAAATATATATATATATATATATATAAATTATTGAAATAAAATTAAACATTATTAAAATTTTGTTATAATTATAAGCGATTGCTATTTCTAAAAATAAATAAATTTCATAAAATTTATATTATTTTATATTCATTTGAAATATTAAAAAAACTTCTCGCTTTAAAGTAACCATGATATGAGTTATAAATGCAATAAAATTTTATACAAAAAATAATATTTATTTGTTGACGAATAATATAAAAGGTTTACATTTCTAAATAACATATATTTATATATGGTGTGTAAAAAAAAAGAAAAGAAGAAAAATAATTTATATTTTTAATATAAAAAGGCAACCGCACACAGTGTTCCCAAGCGGTCACCCATCCAAGTACTGACTGTGCCCAATGTTGCTTAACTTCGGTGATCGGACGAG
This sequence comes from Chrysoperla carnea, assembly GCF_905475395.1. Lineage (NCBI taxonomy): Eukaryota > Metazoa > Arthropoda > Insecta > Neuroptera > Chrysopidae > Chrysoperla > Chrysoperla carnea. The sequence continues at coordinate 26,156 of NW_025408232.1, forward strand.
AACCAATTCAATTTTCAATTCGAAAACAACTTTATTTATTTAACAAAATACATAAAAATTTACAATATAAAAAAGTAAATAGATAACAAAACATAGTCTTAAATACAAAGGTTATTAGCAGAGTATGCTTTCATCCTTAGCTTACATATTTTTAGCAAAGAGCTTTAGATAATTGTATGTTTTTAGCATAGAAATGCAAATAAATGATTAATTCAGGGGATCAGTTGGGATTATTTTTAGCAGGAAAAGGAAGTGGAAAAACCTGTTTTTTATTTTTTGGGGAGTGGTATGGGAGATATATTTTATTTATTTATGATTGGTTATACATTGTAAATTATATTTGAAATACTAAAAAATAATGGTGGAGAAAATAAATGAAAGAAATAGAATGAAAATCAAAGAAAATTAAATGAATGTAGTAAAATGAAAATTAAATAAATGAAAATAACAAAATAAGAATCAAATAATAAAGCTAAAAACAGAAATAAAAGATAAAATAAATGAAGAGAAAAAATAAAATTTGCATTGCACTGTGCTGGGATTGAACTCTTAGTCTTTCGACTCCGAGTCCGTGACGCTAACCACTCAGCCATCTTGGCTGTTGTAGATACTTCTTTTTAAAAGTATTGTATCGCACTTTGTGTTGTTTAGTAAGTGAGATGTTTGAACTTATCGACGAGATGCTTTGTTAACCTACTGTTGTGTAGACTTTGACAGGCCAGTTTGTTTGTGAGTTGTGTAACGTGCTGTCTAATTGTAGGTAGGTTGGATTCCTTGTGTAGTATGTACGTTGATGTGTATCTGTCTTTGTTTAGTATTAGTCTCAGGCATCTGTTCTGTAGTCTCTGTATATGTAAGAGTGAAGTGTCAGAAATGTCACAACACCAGACAGGTGCGGAGTAGCTGATTAAGGGGCGTATAATCGCGGTGTACAACAGCTTTTTATTTTGGATGGTCATGGGGCTTTTTTTGTTAAGGAGTGGGTAAAGGGTTCGAATGGCAAGATTAACCTTTTCTGAGATTTGTTTCATATGCTGTTTGAAGTAGAGCTTCGAGTCTAGAGTTACTCCTAGGTATTTAACATTGTGTTTTGTGGGAATTTTTAAATTATTTATTATAAGTGGCGTTGTAATTTTTGTATTAGTGTATTTTCTTGCGAAGATTATATGCTCAGTTTTGCTTTCATTAAGTTTAATCTTCCATTCGTTGGTGAACTTTAGGATTTGGTAAAGATGGATCTGGGTTTGTGTTGTGGCCACCTGTGCGCTGAAGGAGGATGATAAGATGGCAGTGTCATCCGCATAGATGGCCATTTGGGTTTTTGGAAATCTAGGGATATCGTTTATGAAATAATTAAAGAGAACAGGTCCCAACACGCTTCCCTGTGGGACTCCAGCATTGGGCTTTTTGACTGCCGACAGTGCAGAGCCGATTCGGACCCTGAACTGGCGGTTTTTTAGATAACTGCTTATTAGCTCTATTAGATGATTCGGTAATCCAATTTTTATTAGTTTGTAGACTAGCCCATCCATCCAGACAGTGTCGAATGCCTTCTCAATATCCAAAAGGCACATGGACGTTACTTTATGTTTTAGAAATTCGTCTTTTATTGAGCAGGCAATTCTAGCCATCTGCATGGTTGTGCTATGTCCCGCTCTGAAACCGAACTGTTCGTCAATAATTATTTCATTTTGGTGTTCAAAGGATTTAATTTGAAGGAGGATTATTCTTTCCGCCAGTTTTGATAGTGCACTCAGTAGGCTTATCGGTCGATAGTTAACGGGGTTTGTTAAGTCTTTGTTGGGCTTGGGAATGGGCACGATGACTGATTGTTTCCACTGATCTGGAAAATATCCTGTGACGAGTATTGCGTTTAGAATATGCATCAATTGTATTATAGCTTTGTTTGTTAGATTTTTTATTATTTTGTTGTCTAGTCCGTCTAGTCCTGGGGTTTTATTGTTGGGTAGGGTTTTTATTATGGTTTTAATTTCTTTAGGAGAGGTTTGGATTCGGAATTTATCTTTGGGATCAAGTGAGGTGTGGTTATACTGGAATGATTTGAGTGTTGAGGTTACGGTTGTTTCGAGTGGAGAGTGGGTTGTGTTGGATTGGGTTGATTCAAGGATGGTTGCGATGACGTCGGCTTTTTGTTTGTTAGTGTAAAGCGTTTCGTTGTTATGGGTCAAAGCAGGGATGGGTTGTTTGGGTTTTTTAAGGATTTTGGTGATTTGCCAGAGGGTATTATCTTTTGGGGATATTTCTTTTAATTTATCATTCCAGTGGGAGTTACGGAGGGAACGGATCTTGTGTTTAATGGTTCGGTTGAGTCTGTTTAAGTCGTGCTTGATGTCAGGGTTTCTAGTATTTTGGTGTATTTTACGTAGTAGGTTTCGTTTGTGTATGAGTGCCTTTATTTCGTCAGTCAGTTGGTCTTTGTGTGGGTTGATTAATGTACGTTTTGTATGTTTTTGCTTCAGTTTGGTTAGTATATTTGTGTATTTTTTTAATTCATCGTCGATTGCTTGTGGTGACAAGATATTTTTATTAATGTTTATATTATTGTCCAAGTCACGCCTGAACATTTTCCAATCAGTGGATTTATAGGAGGTAATGTGTATTTTTTGGTATTCTTTATTTATGTTTTTTATTTGGAAGAGGATAGGGTTGTGATCAGAGGTAAGTGCAGGGGAGGATATGGGCCTAGAGATGTCTTGTATGTTTTTGTTGATTAGTATATCCACGTATGTCGGTGTCATATTGTTTGAGGGGAAGTGAGTCGGGTCAGTTGTGTGTTGGATAATGATGTTGTTAGTCGTTGAGTATGTGTAGAGTGTGAGTCCGTTAGAGTTGTTCGTGTGATTGTTCCATGTCGTATGTCGAGCGTTCAGGTCACCTACTATGAGTACCTTATCTCCGACTGACGTTAAGGTATCTAGGTCATGGTGGGTAAATTTATTGGATGGGCTGTTGTACACGGCAATTATGTGCATTTTGTTTTGGAGTTGTATACATATTGTTTCCATAGAAACTTTGTTTTTTAATTGTTTTTGTTTAAAAGGTATACAGTTTTTTATAATGATTGCTACTCCACCCCCGCGGGCGGTGCGATCATTTCGAAGGATTTGATAGTTATTCAGTCTTAGTTTGTCGTCCTTTGTCATTTTTGTTTCGTTAATTAGTGCTATGTCTAAGTCAAGTTGTTGTAGATATATTCTGAGTTCGGATAGTTTTGGTTTTAGTCCGTTAGCGTTCCAGGTCATTAGTTTAATGGTCATGTCTATTTAAAATTGGCCTGACAAAAGTTGTAAAATATTTTGAATTTTTCTAATTCGCTGTTACAGCTTTTGAGTAGCTGATTTAGCTGTTTAACAGCGTTAAACATTTTGTCTACGTTTATTAATTGACTGAGTTCATCCATCTCACTTACCAGGCCGGTGAATGCCGTATTGCTGGATGCTTTTTGTTGAGTGTTTGGTTGAGAAGATCGGGACGGTTGTGGTGGTATTTGCGGCATTGCCATGGGGTTTCCTCTGGCCCATGCGTTGCTGGAGGGTGCGGGGGCTGGTACGAACTTTGGTGCGATTGGCGCTCTGTTAGGTATAGTTTGGCGTCTTTTGTGTATATATTCAATCTTTTTAATATATTCAACGCATTTGGTGGAATTTGCGGGATGGTTTTCACCGCAATTGGCGCATTTCAATTTTGTAAGATTGGCATCCAAGCGGACTGGGAATTTTTGGCAGTCTTTGGTCCAATGTTCTTCGGCACATTTGAGGCATTTTGGTGTTGCCCGGCAATTGCTAGTGGCATGTGACCACTGCTGGCATCGGTGGCATTGTATAATTCTTTTACTATTGTAGTGTATTTGCCAGTCAATTTTCACGTTGTAAACATATTTTATTGTTTTTTGTAAAAATTTAATGTTTATCGTGTGATCCATCACTACGAGGAAGAGTGGTCTTCTGGTATTTTTCATTTTGAATACGTTTAGGACATTTACTTTGTAACTTTCCTCAATATCCAATTTTATGTCATCGGTGCTGACATCTCCAGGTAAGCCACCGAGCACAAAGGCGTGATGTCTTTCCTCTTTAGTCGTGTAGGTATGATATTGGTGGACCTCAGTTTGAGCTAGTTTAAGCAGGTAGTTTTCGTACTCGTTTTTGTTGTGTATGAAAAGATTGGTATTGGTTTTTCCGTATTTAAGATGGAAACCATTTTTAATATCTTTTCTAAGCTCTTCAATTAGTTTTCTATGGTCTTTCACAGTCGTGTGAAAGACTATTGGCGGTGGTTGTTTAGTTTTTGTGGTTTCGTTTGAAATTTCACCTGGTTCAGGAGCGTCGTCGTCTTCGGTGTTGTTTTCATGCTGTGCCGTGTTTGCTCTTGATGTGCCTGGTGTAGGTTGTAGTGTTTGATACCTGTTGCTAACCGGCACATTATATTGTTCTTCTGTTTCATTGAAACAGCCGGACAACAGATTCTTTGACTCGGTTTGGTTTGCAGCCATTTTGTTTATTTCAGGGTTTGAGCCTGTATTTTGATTGGCGTCATCAGTAGTTGGCACGCTACTGCCTTTTTCCTCAGTTGTTTGGTTGTCTGTTACTTGTACTAGAAGCACTTTTGGTGGTATAGGGGTACGGGCTGGCCGCCCCCTTCTTTTTTTTGTTTGGGTACGCACCTGGTCGTTTATGTTAAAACTGATTTTTGTTCAAGATGGTTGAATGTCAATCACTTTTGTATTAAATTTTTAATTTAAAGATTAAATTGATTACTTATTACATTCACTAATGATTTATTTGGTCACTTATAAACAAATGAACGTTCAAACACATATATAAAAGTTTTTGATAAATTTTTAAAGTTTTTATTACACTAATAGTCGCACTGTATGGTACACACATCCGT
>NW_025408233.1:2197500-2200000 GCF_905475395.1 Chrysoperla carnea
GGTTGGGTTGGGTTGGGTTGGGTTGGGTTGGGTTAGGTTGGGTTGGGTTGGGTTGGGTTAGGTTAGGTTGGGTTGGAAGCCGATGCATATATATAGGTCTTTTATGATTGGATCAAGTCTATATAAGCCAAAAATGATCATAATTTGACATTTTTTGGTAAAATTAAAATTTTTCGAAAATTTTCCATGTCGGATCTAGAGTGACAGGACAATACAAAAGTGTGAAATTTTGATCCAAGTAAGTCGATATGCATATATATAGGTCTTTTATGATTTGATCAAGTCTAAATAAGCCAAAAATGATCATAATTTTACATTTTTTGGTAAAATAAAAATTTTTCGAAAATTTTCGATGTCGGATCTAGAGTGCCAGGACTATACAAAAGAGTGAAATTTTGATCCAAGTAAGTCGATATGCATATATATAGGTCTTTTATGATTTGATCAAGTCTAAATAAGCCAAAAATGATCATAATTTGACATTTTTTGGTAAAATTAAAATTGTTGAAAATTTTCCATGTCGGATCTAGTGTGCCAGGACTATACAAAAGAGTGAAATTTTGATCCAAGTAAGTCGATAATCCTATATATAGGTCTTTAATGATTTGATCAAGTCTAAATAAGCCAAAAATGATCATAATTTTACATTTTTTGGTAAAATTAAAATTTTTCAAAAATTTTCGATGTCGGATCTAGAGTGCCAGGACTATACAAAAGGGTCAAATTTTGATCCAAGTAAGTCGATATGCATATATATAGGTCTTTTATGATTTGATCAAGTCTAAATAAGCCAAAAATGATCATAATTTGACATTTTTTGGTAAAATTAAAATTTTTTGAAAATTTTCCATGTCGGATCTAGAGTGCCAGGACTATACAAAAGGGTCAAATTTTGATCCAAGTAAGTCGATATGCATATATATAGGTCTTTTATGATTTGATCAAGTCTAAATAAGCCAAAAATGATCATAATTTGACTTTTTTTGGTAAAAAAAAAGTAAGACCAATGGTTGGGTTAGGTTAGGTTGGGTTGGGTTGGGTTGGGTTGGGTTGGGTTGGGTTGGGTTAGGTTAGGTTGGGTTGGAAGCCGATGCATATATATAGGTCTTTTATGATTGGATCAAGTCTATATAAGCCAAAAATGGTCATAATTTGACATTTTTTGGTAAAATTAAAATTTTTCGAAAATTTTCCATGTCTGATCTAGAGTGACAGGACTATACAAAAGTGTGAAATTTTGATCCAAGTAAGTCGATATGCATATATATAGGTCTTTTATGATTTGATCAAGTCTAAATAAGCCAAAAATGATCATAATTTTACATTTTTTGGTAAAATTAAAATTTTTCGAAAATTTTCGATGTCGGATCTAGAGTGCCAGGACTATACAAAAGGGTCAAATTTTGATCCAAGTAAGTCGATATGCATATATATAGGTCTTTTATGATTTGATCAAGTCTAAATAAGCCAAAAATGATCATAATTTGACTTTTTTTGGTAAAAAAAAAAGTAAGACCAATGGTTGGGTTAGGTTAGGTTGGGTTGGGTTGGGTTGGGTTGGGTTGGGTTGGGTTGGGTTGGGTTGGGTTGGGTTAGGTTAGGTTGGGTTGGAAGCCGATGCATATATATAGGTCGTTTATGACTGGATCAAGTCTATATAAGCCAAAAATGATCATAATTTTACATTTTTTGGTAAAATTAAAATTGTTGAAAATTTTCCATGTCGGATCTAGTGTGCCAGGACTTTACAAAAGAGTGAAATTTTGATCCAAGTAAGTCGATATGCCTATATATAGGTCTTTAATGATTTGATCAAGTCTAAATAAGCCAAAAATGATCATAATTTTACATTTTTTGGTAAAATTAAAATTTTTCGAAAATTTTCGATGTCGGATCTAGAGTGCCAGGACTATACAAAAGGGTCAAATTTTGATCCAAGTAAGTCGATATGCACATATATAGGTCTTTTATGATTTGATCAAGTCTAAATAAGCCAAAAATGATCATAATTTGACATTTTTTGGTAAAATTAAAATTTTTTGAAAATTTTCCATGTCGGATCTAGAGTGCCAGGACTATACAAAAGGGTCAAATTTTGATCCAAGTAAGTCGATATGCATATATATACGTCTTTTATGATTTGATAAAGTCTAAATAAGCCAAAAATGATCATAATTTGACTTTTTTTGGTAAAATTAAAATTTTTTGAAAATTTTCCATGTCGGATCTAGAGTGCCAGGACTATACAAAAGAGTGAAATTTTGATCCACGTAAGTCGATATGCATATATATAGGTCTTTTATGATTTGATCAAGTCTAAATAAGCCAAAAATGATCATAATTTGACATTTTTTGGTAAAATTAAAATTTTTTGAAAATTTTCCATGTCGAATCTAGAGTGCCAGGACTATACAAAAGAGTGAAATTTTGATCCAGGTTGTCGATATGCATATATATAGGTCTTTTATGATTTGATCAAGTCTAAATAAGCCAAAAATGA
>NW_025408233.1:2205000-2212500 GCF_905475395.1 Chrysoperla carnea
CAGGACTATACAAAAGAGTGAAATTTTGATCCAAGTAAGTCGATATGCATATATATAGGTCTTTTATGATTTGATCAAGTCTAAATAAGCCAAAAATGATCATAATTTTACATTTTTTGGTAAAATTAAAATTGTTGAAAATTTTCCATGTCGGATCTAGAGTGCCAGGACTATACAAAAGGGTCAAATTTTGATCCAAGTAAGTCGATATGCATATATATAGGTCTTTTATGATTTGATCAAGTCTAAATAAGCCAAAAATGATCATAATTTGACTTTTTTTGGTAAAAAAAAAAGTGAGACCAATGGTTGGGTTAGGTTAGGTTGGGTTGGGTTGGGTTGGGTTGGGTTGGGTTGGGTTGGGTTGGGTTAGGTAAGGTTGGGTTGGAAGCCGATGCATATATATAGGTCTTTTATGATTGGATCAAGTCTATATAAGCCAAAAATGGTCATAATTTGACATTTTTTGGTAAAATTAAAATTTTTCGAAAATTTTCCATGTCGGATCTAGAGTGACAGGACTATACAAAAGTGTGAAATTTTGATCCAAGTAAGTCGATATGCATATATATAGGTCTTTTATGATTTGATCAAGTCTAAATGAGCCAAAAATGATCATAATTTTACATTTTTTGGTAAAATAAAAATTTTTCGAAAATTTTCGATGTCGGATCTAGAGTGCCAAGACTATACAAAAGGGTCAAATTTTGATCCAAGTAAGTCGATATGCATATATATAGGTCTTTTATGATTTGATCAAGTCTAAATAAGCCAAAAATTATCATAATTTGACTTTTTTTGGTAAAAAAAAAAGTAAGACCAATGGTTGGGTTAGGTTAGGTTGGGTTGGGTTGGGTTGGGTTGGGTTGGGTTGGGTTGGGTTGGGTTGGTTTGGGTTAGGTTAGGTTGGGTTGGAAGCCGATGCATATATATAGGTCTTTTATGATTGGATCAAGTCTATATAAGCCAAAAATGATCATAATTTGACATTTTTTGGTAAAATTAAAATTTTTCGAAAATTTTCCATGTCGGATCTAGAGTGACAGGACAATACAAAAGTGTGAAATTTTGATCCAAGTAAGTCGATATGCATATATATAGGTCTTTTATGATTTGATCAAGTCTAAATAAGCCAAAAATGATCATAATTTTACATTTTTTGGTAAAATAAAAATTTTTCGAAAATTTTCGATGTCGGATCTAGAGTGCCAGGACTATACAAAATTGTCAAATTTTGATCCAAGTAAGTCGATATGCATATATATAGGTCTTTTATGATTTGATCAAGTCTAAATAAGCCAAAAATGATCATAATTTGACTTTTTTTGGTAAAAAAAAAGTAAGACCAATGGTTGGGTTAGGTTAGGTTGGGTTGGGTTGGGTTGGGTTGGGTTGGGTTAGTTTAGGTTGGGTTGGAAGCCGATGCATATATATAGGTCTTTTATGATTGGATCAAGTCTATATACGCCAAAAATGATCATAATTTGACATTTTTTGGTAAAATTAAAATTTTTCGAAAATTTTCGATGTCGAATCTAGAGTGCCAGGACTATACAAAAGAGTGAAATTTTGATCCAAGTAAGTCGATATGCATATAAATAGGTCTTTTATGATTTGATCAAGTCTAAATAAGCCAAAAATGATCATAATTTTACATTTTTTGGTAAAATTAAAATTGTTGAAAATTTTCCATGTCGGATCTAGTGTGCCAGGACTTTACAAAAGAGTGAAATTTTGATCCAAGTAAGTCGATATGCCTATATATAGGTCTTTAATGATTTGATCAAGTCTAAATAAGCCAAAAATGATCATAATTTTACATTTTTTGGTAAAATTAAAATTTTTCGAAAATTTTCGATGTCGGATCTAGAGTGCCAGGACTATACAAAAGGGTCAAATTTTGATCCAAGTAAGTCGATATGCACATATATAGGTCTTTTATGATTTGATCAAGTCTAAATAAGCCAAAAATGATCATAATTTGACATTTTTTGGTAAAATTAAAATTTTTTGAAAATTTTCCATGTCGGATCTAGAGTGCCAGGACTATACAAAAGGGTCAAATTTTGATCCAAGTAAGTCGATATGCATATATATAGGTCTTTTATGATTTGATAAAGTCTAAATAAGCCAAAAATGATCATAATTTGACTTTTTTTGGTAAAATTAAAATTTTTTGAAAATTTTCCATGTCGGATCTAGAGTGCCAGGACTATACAAAAGAGTGAAATTTTGATCCACGTAAGTCGATATGCATATATATAGGTCTTTTATGATTTGATCAAGTCTAAATAAGCCAAAAATGATCATAATTTGACATTTTTTGGTAAAATTAAAATTTTTTGAAAATTTTCCATGTCGAATCTAGAGTGCCAGGACTATACAAAAGAGTGAAATTTTGATCCAAGTAAGTCGATATGCATATATATAGGTCTTTTATGATTTGATCAAGTCTAAATAAGCCAAAAATGATCATAATTTTACATTTTTTGGTAAAATTAAAATTGTTGAAAATTTTCCATGTCGGATCTAGAGTGCCAGGACTATACAAAAGGGTCAAATTTTGATCCAAGTAAGTCGATATGCATATATATAGGTCTTTTATGATTTGATCAAGTCTAAATAAGCCAAAAATGATCATAATTTGACTTTTTTTGGTAAAAAAAAAAGTGAGACCAATGGTTGGGTTAGGTTAGGTTGGGTTGGGTTGGGTTGGGTTGGGTTGGGTTGGGTTGGGTTGGGTTAGGTTAGGTTGGGTTGGAAGCCGATGCATATATATAGGTCTTTTATGATTGGATCAAGTCTATATAAGCCAAAAATGGTCATAATTTGACATTTTTTGGTAAAATTAAAATTTTTCGAAAATTTTCCATGTCGGATCTAGAGTGACAGGACTATACAAAAGTGTGAAATTTTGATCCAAGTAAGTCGATATGCATATATATAGGTCTTTTATGATTTGATCAAGTCTAAATGAGCCAAAAATGATCATAATTTTACATTTTTTGGTAAAATAAAAATTTTTCGAAAATTTTCGATGTCGGATCTAGAGTGCCAGGACTATACAAAAGGGTCAAATTTTGATCCAAGTAAGTCGATATGCATATATATAGGTCTTTTATGATTTGATCAAGTCTAAATAAGCCAAAAATGATCATAATTTGACTTTTTTTGGTAAAATTAAAATTTTTTGAAAATTTTCCATGTCGGATCTAGAGTGCCAGGACTATACAAAAGAGTGAAATTTTGATCCAAGTAAGTCGATATGCATATATATAGGTCTTTTTTGATTTGATCAAGTCTAAATAAGCCAAAAATGATCATAATTTGACTTTTTTTGGTAAAATTAAAATTTTTTGAAAATTTTCCATGTCGGATCTAGAGTGCCAGGACTATACAAAAGAGTGAAATTTTGATCCAAGTAAGTCGATATGCATATATATAGGTCTTTTCTGATTTGATCAAGTCTAAATAAGCCAAAAATGATCATAATTTGACATTTTTTGGTAAAATTAAAATTTTTTGAAAATTTTCCATGTCGGATCTAGAGTGCCAGGACTATACAAAAGTGTGAAATTTTGATCCAAGTAAGTCGATATGCATATATATAGGTCTTTTATGATTTGATCAAGTCTAAATAAGCCAAAAATGATCATAATTTTACATTTTTTGGTAAAATAAAAATTTTTCGAAAATTTTCGATGTCGGATCTAGAGTGCCAGGACTATACAAAAGGGTCAAATTTTGATCCAAATAAGTCGATATGCATATATAGGTCTTTTATGATTTGATCAAGTCTAAATAAGCCAAAAATGATCATAATTTGACTTTTTTTGGTAAAATAAAATTTTTTCGAAAATTTTCGATGTCGGATCTAGAGTGCCAGGACTATACAAAAGGGTCAAATTTTGATCCAAGTAAGTCGATATGCATATATATAGGTCTTTTATGATTGGATCAAGTCTATATAAGCCAAAAAGGGTCATAATTTGACATTTTTTGGTAAAATTAAAATTTTTCCAAAATTTTCCATGTCGGATCTAGAGTGACAGGACTATACAAAAGTGTGAAATTATGATCCAAGTAAGTCGATATGCATATATATAGGTCTTTTATGATTTGATCAAGTCTAAATAAGCCAAAAATGATCATAATTTTACATTTTTTGGTAAAAATAAAATTTTTTGAAAATTTTCCATGTCGGATCTAGAGTGCCAGGACTATACAAAAGAGTGAAATTTTGATCCAAGTAAGTCGATATGCATATATATAGGTCTTTTATGATTTGATCAAGTCTAAATAAGCCAAAAATGATCATAATTTGACATTTTTTGGTAAAATTAAAATTTTTTGAAAATTTTCCATGTCGGATCTAGAGTGCCAGGACTATACAAAAGGGTCAAATTTTGATCCAAGTAAGTCGATATGCATATATATAGGTCTTTTAGGATTTGATCAAGTCTAAATAAGCCAAAAATTAACATAATTTGACTTTGTTTGGTAAAAAAAAAGTAAGACCAATGGTTGGGTTAGGTTAGGTTGGGTTGGGTTGGGTTGGGTTGGGTTGGGTTGGGTTGGGTTAGGTTAGGTTGGGTTGGAAGCCGATGCATATATATAGGTCTTTTATGATTGGATCAAGTCTAAATAAGCCAAAAATGATCATAATTTTACATTTTTTGGTAAAATTAAAATTTTTCGAAAATTTTCGATGTCGGATCTAGAGTGCCAGGACTATACAAAAGGGTCAAATTTTGATCCAAGTAAGTCGATATGCATATATATAGGTCTTTTATGATTTGATCAAGTCTAAATAAGCCAAAAATGATCATAATTTGACTTTTTTTGGTAAAATTAAAATTTTTTGAAAATTTTCCATGTCGGATCTAGAGTGCCAGGACTATACAAAAGAGTGAAATTTTGATCCAAGTAAGTCGATATGCATATATATAGGTCTTTTATGATTTGATCAAGTCTAAATAAGCCAAAAATGATCATAATTTGACATTTTTTGGTAAAATTAAAATTTTTTGAAAATTTTCCATGTCGGATCTAGAGTGCCAGGACTATACAAAAGTGTGAAATTTTGATCCAAGTAAGTCGATATGCATATATATAGGTCTTTTATGATTTGATCAAGTCTAAATAAGCCAAAAATGATCATAATTTTACATTTTTTGGTAAAATTAAAATTTTTCGAAAATTTTCGATGTCGGATCTAGAGTGCCAGGACTATACAAAAGGGTCAAATTTTGATATAAGTAAGTCGATATGCATATATATAGGTCTTTTATGATTTGATCAAGTCTAAATAAGCCAAAAATGATCATAATTTGACTTTTTTTGGTAAAATTAAAATTTTTTGAAAATTTTCCATGTCGGATCTAGAATGCCAGGACTATACAAAAGAGTGAAATTTTGATCCAAGTAAGTCGATATGCATATATATAGGTCTTTTATTATTTGATCAAGTCTAAATAAGCCAAAAATGATCATAATTTGACATTTTTTGGTAAAATTAAAATTTTTTGAAAATTTTCCATGTCGGATCTAGAGTGCCAGGACTATACAAAAGAGTGAAATTTTGATCCAAGTAAGTCGATATGCATATATATAGGTCTTTTATGATTTGATCAAGTCTAAATAAGCCAAAAATGATCATAATTTGACATTTTTTGGTAAAATTAAAATTTTTTCGAAAATTTTCCATGTCGGATCTAGAGTGCCAGGACTATACAAAAGGGTCAAATTTTGATCCAAGTAAGTCGATATGCATATATAGGTCTTTTAGGATTTGATCAAGTCTAAATAAGCCAAAAATTAACATAATTTGACTTTTTTTGGTAAAAAAAAGTAAGACCAATGGTTGGGTTAGGTTAGGTTGGGTTGGGTCGGGTTGGGTTGGGTTGGGTTGGGTTAGGTTAGGTTGGGTTGGAAGCCGATGCATATATATAGGTCTTTTATGATTGGATCAAGTCTAAATAAGCCAAAAATGATCATAATTTTACATTTTTTGGTAAAATTAAAATTTTTCGAAAATTTTCGATGTCGGATCTAGAGTGCCAGGACTATACAAAAGGGTCAAATTTTGATCCAAGTAAGTCGATATGCATATATATAGGTCTTTTATGATTTGATCAAGTCTAAATAAGCCAAAAATGATCATAATTTGACTTTTTTTGGTAAAATTAAAATTTTTTGAAAATTTTCCATGTCGGATCTAGAGTGCCAGGACTATACTAAAGAGTGAAATTTTGATCCAAGTAAGTCGATATGCATATATATAGGTCTTTTATGATTTGATCAAGTCTAAATAAGCCAAAAATGATCATAATTTGACATTTTTTGGTAAAATTAAAATTTTTTGAAAATTTTCCATGTCGGATCTAGAGTGCCAGGACTATACAAAAGTGTGAAATTTTGATCCAAGTAAGTCGATATGCATATATATAGGTCTTTTATGATTTGATCAAGTCTAAATAAGCCAAAAATGATCCTAATTTGACTTTTTTTGGTAAAAAAAAAAGTAAGACCAATGGTTGGGTTAGGTTAGGTTGGGTTGGGTTGGATTGGGTTGGGTTGGGTTGGGTTGGGTTAGGTTAGGTTGGGTTGGAAGCCGATGCATATATATAGGTCTTTTATGATTGGATCAAGTCTATATAAGCCAAAAATGATCATAATTTGACATTTTTTGGTAAAATTAAAATTTTTCGAAAATTTTCCATGTCGAATATAGAGTGCCAGGACTATACAAAAGAGTGAAATTTTGATCCAAGTAAGTCGATATGCATATATATAGGTCTTTTATAATTTGATCAAGTCTAAATAAGCCAAAAATGATCATAATTTTACATTTTTTGGTAAAATTAAAATTGTTGAAAATTTTCCATGTCGGATCTAGTGTGTCAGGACTATACAAAAGAGTGAAATTTTGATCCAAGTAAGTCGATATGCATATATATATGTCTTTTATGATTTGATCAAGTCTAAATAAGCCAAAAATGATCATAATTTTACATTTTTTGGTAAAATAAAAATTTTTCGAAAATTTTCGATGTCGGATCTAGAGTGCCAGGACTATACAAAAGGGTCAAATTTTGATCCAAGTAAGTCGATATGCATATATATAGGTCTTTTATGATTGGATCAAGTCTATATAAGCCAAAAATTGTCATAATTTGACATTTTTTGGTAAAATTAAAATTTTTCGAAAATTTTCCATGTCGGATCTAGAGTGCCAGGACTATACAAAAGAGTGAAATTTTGATCCAAGTAAGTCGATATGCATATATATAGGTCTTTTATGATTTGATCAAGTCTAAATAAGCCAAAAATGATCATAATTTGACATTTTTTGGTAAAATTAAAATTTTTTGAAAATTTTCCATGTCGGATCTAGAGTGCCAGGACTATACAAAAGGGTCAAATTTTGATCCAAGTAAGTCGATATGCATATATATAGGTCTTTTATGATTTGATCAAGTCTAAATAAGCCAAAAATTA
>NW_025408233.1:2217500-2220000 GCF_905475395.1 Chrysoperla carnea
TCTTTTATGATTTGATCAAGTCTAAATAAGCCAAAAATGATCATAATTTGACTTTTTTTGGTAAAAAAAAAAGTAAGACCAATGGTTGGGTTATGTTAGGTTGGGTTGGGTTGGGTTGGGTTGGGTTAGGTTAGGTTGGGTTGGAAGCCGAAGCATATATATAGGTCTTTTATGATTTGATCAAGTCTAAATAAGCCAAAAATGATCATAATTTGACTTTTTTTGGTAAAATTAAAATTTTTTGAAAATTTTCCATGTCGGATCTAGAGTGCCAGGACTATACAAAAGGGTCAAATTTTGATCCAAGTAAGTCGATATGCATATATATGGTCTTTTATGATTTGATCAAGTCTAAATAAGCCAAAAATGATCATAATTTTACATTTTTTGGTAAAATTAAAATTGTTGAAAATTTTCCATGTCGGATCTAGTGTGCCAGGACTATACAAAAGAGTGAAATTTTGATCCAAGTAAGTCGATATGCCTATATATAGGTCTTTAATGATTTGATCAAGTCTAAATAAGCCAAAAATGATCATAATTTTACATTTTTTGGTAAAATTAAAATTTTTCGAAAATTTTCGATGTCGGATCTAGAGTGCCAGGACTATACAAAAGGGTCAAATTTTGATCCAAGTAAGTCGATATGCATATATATAGGTCTTTTATGATTTGATCAAGTCTAAATAAGCCAAAAATGATCATAATTTGACTTTTTTTGGTAAAAAAAAAGGTAAGACCAATGGTTGGGTTAGGTTGGGTTGGGTTGGGTTGGGTTGGGTTGGGTTGGGTTGGGTTGGGTTGGGTTGGGTTGGGTTGGGTTAGGTTAGGTTGGGTTGGAAGCCGATGCATATATATAGGTCTTTTATGATTGGATCAAGTCTATATAAGCCAAAAATGATCATAATTTGACATTTATTGGTAAAATTAAAATTTTTCGAAAATTTTCGATGTCGAATCTAGAGTGCCAGGACTATACAAAAGAGTGAAATTTTGATCCAAGTAAGTCGATATGCATATATATAGGTCTTTTATGATTTGATCAAGTCTAAATAAGCCAAAAATGATCATAATTTTACATTTTTTGGAAAAAATTAAAAATGGTGAAAATTTTCGATGTCGGATCTAAAGTGCCAGGACTATACAAAAGGGTCAAATTTTGATCCAAGTAAGTCGATATGCATATATATAGGTCTTTTATGATTTGATCAAGTCTAAATAAGCCAAAAATGATCATAATTTTACATTTTTTGGTAAAATTAAAATTGTTGAAAATTTTCCATGTCGGATCTAGAGTGCCAGGACTATACAAAAGGGACAAATTTTGATCCAAGTAAGTCGATATGCATATATATAGGTCTTTTATGATTTGATCAAGTCTAAATAAGCCAAAAATGATCATAATTTGACTTTTTTTGGTAAAAAAAAAAAAGACCAATGGTTGGGTTAGGTTAGGTTGGGTTGGGTTGGGTTGGGTTGGGTTGGGTTGGGTTAGGTTAGGTTGGGTTGGAAGCCGATGCATATATATAGGTCTTTTATGATTGGATCAAGTCTATATAAGCCAAAAATGATCATAATTTGACATTTTTTGGTAAAATTAAAATTTTTCGAAAATTTTCCATGTCGGATCTAGAGTGACAGGACTATACAAAAGTGTGAAATTTTGATCCAAGTAAGTCGATATGCATATATATAGGTCTTTTATGATTTGATCAAGTCTAAATAAGCCAAAAATGATCATAATTTGACTTTTTTTGGTAAAAAAAAAAGTAAGACCAATGGTTGGGTTAGGTTAGGTTGGGTTGGGTTGGGTTGGGTTGGGTTGGGTTGGGTTGGGTTAGGTTAGGTTGGGTTGGAAGCCGATGCATATATATAGGTCTTTTATGATTTGATCAAGTCTAAATAAGCCAAAAATGATCATAATTTGACTTTTTTTGGTAAAATTAAAATTTTTTGAAAATTTTCCATGTCGGATCTAGAGTGCCAGGACTATACAAAAGGGTCAAATTTTGATCCAAGTAAGTCGATATGCATATATATGGTCTTTTATGATTTGATCAAGTCTAAATAAGCCAAAAATGATCATAATTTGACTTTTTTTGGTAAAAAAAAAAGTAAGACCAATGGTTGGGCTAGGTTAGGTTGGGTTGGGTTGGGTTGGGTTGGGTTGGGTTGGGTTAGGTTAGGTTGGGTTGGAAGCCGATGCATATATATAGGTCTTTTATGATTTGATCAAGTCTAAATAAGCCAAAAATGATCATAATTTGACTTTTTTTGGTAAAATTAAAATTTTTTGAAAATTTTCCATGTCGGATCTAGAGTGCCAGGACTATACAAAAGGGTCAAATTTTGATCCAAGTAAGTCGATATGCATATATATGGTCTTTTATGATTTGATCAAGTCTAAATAAGCCAAAAATGATCATAATTTTACATTTTTTGGTAAAATTAAAATTTTTCGAAAATTTTCGATGTCGGATCTAGAGTGCCAGGACTATAC
>NW_025408233.1:2230000-2237500 GCF_905475395.1 Chrysoperla carnea
AGTAAGTCGATATGCATATATATAGGTCTTTTATGATTTGATCAAGTCTAAATAAGCCAAAAATGATCATAATTTTACATTTTTTGGTAAAATAAAAATTTTTCGAAAATTTTCGATGTCGGATCTAGAGTGCCAGGACTATACAAAAGGGTCAATTTTTGATCCAAGTAAGTCGATATGCATATATATAGGTCTTTTATGATTTGATCAAGTCTAAATAAGCCAAAAATGATCATAATTTGACTTTTTTTGGTAAAAAAAAAAGTAAGACCAATGGTTGGGTTAGGTTAGGTTGGGTTGGGTTGGGTTGGGTTGGGTTGGGTTGGGTTGGGTTGGGTTGGGTTGGGTTGGGTTAGGTTAGGTTGGGTTGGAAGCCGATGCATATATATAGGTCTTTTATGATTGGATCAAGTCTATATAAGCCAAAAATGATCATAATTTGACATTTATTGGTAAAATTAAAATTTTTCGAAAATTTTCGATGTCGAATCTAGAGTGCCAGGACTATACAAAAGAGTGAAATTTTGATCCAAGTAAGTCGATATGCATATATATAGGTCTTTTATGATTTGATCAAGTCTAAATAAGCCAAAAATGATCATAATTTTACATTTTTTGGAAAAAATTAAAAATGGTGAAAATTTTCGATGTCGGATCTAGAGTGCCAGGACTATACAAAAGGGTCAAATTTTGATCCAAGTAAGTCGATATGCATATATATAGGTCTTTTATGATTTGATCAAGTCTAAATAAGCCAAAAATGATCATAATTTTACATTTTTTGGTAAAATTAAAATTGTTGAAAATTTTCCATGTCGGATCTAGAGTGCCAGGACTATACAAAAGGGTCAAATTTTGATCCAAGTAAGTCGATATGCATATATATAGGTCTTTTATGATTTGATCAAGTCTAAATAAGCCAAAAATGATCATAATTTGACTTTTTTTGGTAAAAAAAAAAAAGACCAATGGTTGGGTTAGGTTAGGTTGGGTTTGGTTGGGTTGGGTTGGGTTGGGTTGGGTTAGGTTAGGTTGGGTTGGAAGCCGATGCATATATATAGGTCTTTTATGATTGGATCAAGTCTATATAAGCCAAAAATGGTCATAATTTGACATTTTTTGGTAAAATTAAAATTTTTCTAAAATTTTCCATGTCGGATCTAGAGTGACAGGACTATACAAAAGTGTGAAATTTTGATCCAAGTAAGTCGATATGCATATATATAGGTCTTTTATGATTTGATCAAGTCTAAATAAGCCAAAAATGATCATAATTTGACTTTTTTTGGTAAAAAAAAAAGTAAGACCAATGGTTGGGTTAGGTTAGGTTGGGTTGGGTTGGGTTGGGTTGGGTTGGGTTGGGTTGGGTTAGGTTAGGTTGGGTTGGAAGCCGATGCATATATATAGGTCTTTTATGATTTGATCAAGTCTAAATAAGCCAAAAATTATCATAATTTGACTTTTTTTGGTAAAATTAAAATTTTTTGAAAATTTTCCATGTCGGATCTAGAGTGCCAGGACTATACAAAAGGGTCAAATTTTGATCCAAGTAAGTCGATATGCATATATATAGGTCTTTTATGATTTGATCAAGTCTAAATAAGCCAAAAATGATCATAATTTGACATTTTTTGGTAAAATTAAAATTTTTTGAAAATTTTCCATGTCGGATCTAGAGTGCCAGGACTATACAAAAGTGTGAAATTTTGATCCAAGTAAGTCGATATGCATATATATAGGTCTTTTATGATTTGATCAAGTCTAAATAAGCCAAAAATGATCATAATTTTACATTTTTTGGTAAAATAAAAATTTTTCGAAAATTTTCGATGTCGTATCTAGAGTGCCAGGACTATACAAAAGGGTCAAATTTTGATCCAAGTAAGTCGATATGCATATATATAGGTCTTTTATGATTGGATCAAGTCTATATAAGCCAAAAATGGTCATAATTTGACATTTTTTGGTAAAATTAAAATTTTTCGAAAATTTTCCATGTCGGATCTAGAATGACAGGACTATACAAAAGTGTGAAATTTTGATCCAAGTAAGTCGATATGCATATATATAGGTCTTTTATGATTTGATCAAGTCTAAATAAGCCAAAAATGATCATAATTTTACATTTTTTGGTAAAATTAAAATTTTTCGAAAATTTTCGATGTCGGATCTAGAGTGCCAGGACTATACAAAAGGGTCAAATATTGATCCAAGTAAGTCGATATGCATATATATAGGTCTTTTATGATTTGATCAAGTCTAAATAAGCCAAAAATGATCATAATTTGACTTTTTTTGGTAAAATTAAAATTTTTTGAAAATTTTCCATGTCGGATCTAGAGTGCCAGGACTATACAAAAGAGTGAAATTTTGATCCAAGTAAGTCGATATGCATAATTTTTTGAAAATTTTCCATGTCGGATCTAGAGTGCCAGGACTATACAAAAGTGTGAAATTTTGATCCAAGTAAGTCTGTATGCATATATATAGGTCTTTTATGATTTGATCAAGTTTAAATAAGCCAAAAATGATCATAATTTTACATTTTTTGGTAAAATAAAAATTTTTCGAAAATTTTCGATGTCGGATCTAGAGTGCCAGGACTATACAAAAGGGTCAAATATTGATCCAAGTAAGTCGATATGCATATATATAGGTCTTTTATGATTTGATCAAGTCTAAATAAGCCAAAAATGATCATAATTTGACTTTTTTTGGTAAAAAAAAAAGTAAGACCAATGGTTGGGTTAGGTTAGGTTGGGTTGGGTTGGGTTGGGTTGGGTTGGGTTGGGTTGGGTTAGGTTTGGTTGGGTTGGAAGCCGATGCATATATATAGGTCTTTTATGATTGGATCAAGTCTATATAAGCCAAAAATGATCATAATTTGACATTTTTTGGTAAAATTAAAATTTTTCGAAATTTTCCATGTCGGATCTAGAGTGACAGGACAATACAAAAGTGTGAAATTTTGATCCAAGTAAGTCGATATGCATATATATAGGTCTTTTATGATTTGATCAAGTCTAAATAAGCCAAAAATGATCATAATTTTACATTTTTTGGTAAAATAAAAATTTTTCGAAAATTTTCGATGTCGGATCTAGAGTGCCAGGACTATACAAAAGGGTCAAATTTTGATCCAAGTAAGTCGATATGCATATATATAGGTCTTTTATGATTTGATCAAGTCTAAATAAGCCAAAAATGATCATAATTTGACTTTTTTTGGTAAAAAAAAAAGTAAGACCAATGGTTGGGTTAGGTTAGGTTGGGTTGGGTTGGGTTGGGTTGGGTTGGGTTGGGTTGGGTTAGGTTAGGTTGGGTTGGAAGCCGATGCATATATATAGGTCTTTTATGATTGGATCAAGTCTATATAAGCCAAAAATGATCATAATTTGACATTTTTTGGTAAAATTAAAATTTTTCGAAAATTTTCCATGTCGGATCTAGAGTGACAGGACTATACAAAAGTGTGAAATTTTGATCCAAGTAAGTCGATATGCATATATATAGGTCTTTATGATTTGATCAAGTCTAAATAAGCCAAAAATGATCATAATTTTACATTTTTTGGTAAAATAAAAATTTTTCGAAAATTTTCGATGTCGGATCTAGAGTGCCAGGACTATACAAAAGGGTCAATTTTTGATCCAAGTAAGTCGATATGCATATATACAGGTCTTTTATGATTTGATCAAGTCTAAATAAGCCAAAAATGATCATAATTTTACATTTTTTGGTAAAATTAAAATTGTTGAAAATTTTCCATGTCGGATCTAGAGTGCCAGGACTATACAAAAGGGTCAAATTTTGATCCAAGTAAGTCGATATGCATATATATAGGTCTTTTATGATTTGATCAAGTCTAAATAAGCCAAAAATGATCATAATTTGACTTTTTTTGGTAAAAAAAAAAGTAAGACCAATGGTTGGGTTAGGTTAGGTTGGGTTGGGTTGGGTTGGGTTGGGTTGGGTTGGGTTGGGTTAGGTTAGGTTGGGTTGGAAGCCGATGCATATATATAGGTCTTTTATGATTGGATCAAGTCTATATAAGCCAAAAATGATCATAATTTGACATTTTTTGGTAAAATTAAAATTTTTCGAAAATTTTCCATGTCGGATCTAGAGTGACAGGACTATACAAAAGTGTGAAATTTTGATCCAAGTAAGTCGATATGCATATATATAGGTCTTTTATGATTTGATCAAGTCTAAATAAGCCAAAAATGATCATAATTTTACATTTTTTGGTAAAATAAAAATTTTTCGAAAATTTTCGATGTCGGATCTAGAGTGCCAGGACTATACAAAAGGGTCAATTTTTGATCCAAGTAAGTCGATATGCATATATATAGGTCTTTTATGATTTGATCAAGTCTAAATAAGCCAAAAATGATCATAATTTGACTTTTTTTGGTAAAAAAAAAAGTAAGACCAATGGTTGGGTTAGGTTAGGTTGGGTTGGGTTGGGTTGGGTTGGGTTGTGTTGGGTTGGGTTGGGTTGGGTTGGGTTAGGTTAGGTTGGGTTAGAAGCCGATGCATATATATAGGTCTTTTATGATTGGATCAAGTCTATATAATCCAAAAATGGTCATAATTTGACATTTTTTGGTAAAATTAAATTTTTCGAAAATTTTCGATGTCGAATCTAGAGTGCCAGGACTATACAAAAGAGTGAAATTTTGATCCAAGTAAGTCGATATGCATATATATAGGTCTTTTATGATTTGATCAAGTCTAAATAAGCCAAAAATGATCATAATTTTACATTTTTTGGTAAAATTAAAATTGTTGAAAATTTTCGATGTCGGATCTAGAGTGCCAGGACTATACAAAAGGGTCAAATTTTGATCCAAGTAAGTCGATATGCATATATATAGGTCTTTTATGATATGATCAAGTCTAAATAAGCCAAAAATGATCATAATTTTACATTTTTTGGTAAAATTAAAATTGTTGAAAATTTTCCATGTCGGATCTAGAGTGCCAGGACTATACAAAGGGGTCAAATTTTGATCCAAGTAAGTCGATATGCATATATATAGGTCTTTTATGATTTGATCAAGTCTAAATAAGCCAAAAATGATCATAATTTGACTTTTTTTGGTAAAAAAAAAAGTAAGACCAATGGTTGGGTTAGGTTAGGTTGGGTTGGGTTGGGTTGGGTTGGGTTGGGTTGGGTTGGGTTGGGTTAGGTTAGGTTGGGTTGGAAGCCGATGCATATATATAGGTCTTTTATGATTGGATCAAGTCTATATAAGCCAAAAATGATCATAATTTGACATTTTTTGGTAAAATTAAAATTTTTCGAAAATTTTCCATGTCGGATCTAGAGTGACAGGACTATACAAAAGTGTGAAATTTTGATCCAAGTAAGTCGATATGCATATATATAGGTCTTTTATGATTTGATCAAGTCTAAATAAGCCAAAAATGATCATAATTTTACATTTTTTGGTAAAATAAAAATTTTTCGAAAATTTTCGATGTCGGATCTAGAGTGCCAGGACTATACAAAAGGGTCAATTTTTGATCCAAGTAAGTCGATATGCATATATATAGGTCTTTTATGATTTGATCAAGTCTAAATAAGCCAAAAATGATCATAATTTGACTTTTTTTGGTAAAAAAAAAAGTAAGACCAATGGTTGGGTTAGGTTAGGTTGGGTTGGGTTGGGTTGGGTTGGGTTGTGTTGGGTTGGGTTGGGTTGGGTTGGGTTAGGTTAGGTTGGGTTAGAAGCCGATGCATATATATAGGTCTTTTATGATTGGATCAAGTCTATATAATCCAAAAATGGTCATAATTTGACATTTTTTGGTAAAATTAAATTTTTCGAAAATTTTCGATGTCGAATCTAGAGTGCCAGGACTATACAAAAGAGTGAAATTTTGATCCAAGTAAGTCGATATGCATATATATAGGTCTTTTATGATTTGATCAAGTCTAAATAAGCCAAAAATGATCATAATTTTACATTTTTTGGTAAAATTAAAATTGTTGAAAATTTTCGATGTCGGATCTAGAGTGCCAGGACTATACAAAAGGGTCAAATTTTGATCCAAGTAAGTCGATATGCATATATATAGGTCTTTTATGATATGATCAAGTCTAAATAAGCCAAAAATGATCATAATTTTACATTTTTTGGTAAAATTAAAATTGTTGAAAATTTTCCATGTCGGATCTAGAGTGCCAGGACTATACAAAAGGGTCAAATTTTGATCCAAGTAAGTCGATATGCATATATATAGGTCTTTTATGATTTGATCAAGTCTAAATAAGCCAAAAATGATCATAATTTGACTTTTTTTGGTAAAAAAAAAAGTAAGACCAATGGTTGGGTTAGGTTAGGTTGGGTTGGGTTGGGTTGGGTTGGGTTGGGTTGGGTTAGGTTAGGTTGGGTTGGAAGCCGATGCATATATATAGGTCTTTTATGATTGGATCAAGTCTATATAAGCCAAAAATGATCATAATTTGACATTTTTTGGTAAAATTAAAATTTTTCGAAAATTTTCCATGTCGGATCTAGAGTGACAGGACTATACAAAAGTGTGAAATTTTGATCCAAGTAAGTCGATATGCATATATATAGGTCTTTATGATTTGATCAAGTCTAAATAAGCCAAAAATGATCATAATTTTACATTTTTTGGTAAAATAAAAATTTTTCGAAAATTTTCGATGTCGGATCTAGAGTGCCAGGACTATACAAAAGGGTCAATTTTTGATCCAAGTAAGTCGATATGCATATATATAGGTCTTTTATGATTTGATCAAGTCTAAATAAGCCAAAAATGATCATAATTTGTCTTTTTTTGGTAAAAAAAAAGTAAGACCAATGGTTGTGTTAGGTTAGGTTGGGTTGGGTTGGGTTGGGATGGGTTGGGTTGGGTTGGAAGCCGATGCATATATATAGGTCTTTTATGATTGGATCAAGTCTATATAAGCCAAAAATGATCATAATTTGACATTTTTTGGTAAAATTAAAATTTTTCGAAAATTTTCGATGTCGAATCTAGAGTGCCAGGACTATACAAAAGAGTGAAATTTTGATCCAAGGAAGTCGATATGCATATATATAGGTCTTTTATGATTTGATCAAGTCTAAATAAGCCAAAAATGATCATAATTTTACATTTTTTGGTAAAATTAAAATTGTTGAAAATTTTCCATGTCGGATCTAGTGTGCCAGGACTATACAAAAGAGTGAAATTTTGATCCAAGTAAGTCGATATGCCTATATATAGGTCTTTTATTATTTGATCAAGTCTAAATAAGCCAAAAATGATCATAATTTTACATTTTTTGGTAAAATTAAAATTGTTGAAAATTTTCGATGTCGGATCTAGAGTGCCAGGACTATACAAAAGGGTCAAATTTTGATCCAAGTAAGTCGATATGCATATATATAGGTCTTTTATGATTTGATCAAGTCTAAATAAGCCAAAAATGATCATAATTTTACATTTTTTGGTAAAATTAAAATTGTTGAAAATTTT
>NW_025408233.1:2255000-2272500 GCF_905475395.1 Chrysoperla carnea
TTTGGTAAAATAAAAATTTTTCGAAAATTTTCGATGTCGGATCTAGAGTGCCAGGACTATACAAAAGGGTCAATTTTTGATCCAAGTAAGTCGATATGCATATATATAGGTCTTTTATGATTTGATCAAGTCTAAATAAGCCAAAAATGATCATAATTTGACTTTTTTTGGTAAAAAAAAAAGTAAGACCAATGGTTGGGTTAGGTTAGGTTGGGTTGGGTTGGGTTGGGTTGGGTTGGGTTGGGTTGGGTTGGGTTGGGTTGGGTTGGGTTAGGTTAGGTTGGGTTGGAAGCCGATGCATATATATAGGTCTTTTATGATTGGATCAAGTCTAAATAAGCCAAAAATGATCATAATTTTACATTTTTTGGTAAAATTAAAATTTTTCGAAAATTTTCGATGTCGGATCTAGAGTGCCAGGACTATACAAAAGGGTCAAATTTTGATCCAAGTAAGTCGATATGCATATATATAGGTCTTTTATGATTTGATCAAGTCTAAATAAGCCAAAAATGATCATAATTTGACTTTTTTTGGTAAAATTAAAATTTTTTGAAAATTTTCCATGTCGGATCTAGAGTGCCAGGACTATACAAAAGGGTCAAATTTTGATCCAAGTAAGTCGATATGCATATATATAGGTCTTTTATGATTTGATCAAGTCTAAATAAGCCAAAAATGATCATAATTTGACTTTTTTTGGTAAAAAAAAAAGTAAGACCAATGGTTGGGTTAGGTTAGGTTGGGTTGGGTTGGGTTGGGTTGGGTTGGGTTGGTTTGGGTTGGGTTAGGTTAGGTTAGGTTGGGTTGGAAGCCGATGCATATATATAGGTCTTTTATGATTGGATCAAGTCTATATAAGCCAAAAATGATCATAATTTGACATTTTTTGGTAAAATAAAAATTTTTCGAAAATTTTCGATGTCGGATCTAGAGTGCCAGGACTATACAAAAGGGTCAAATTTTGATCCAAGTAAGTCGATATGCATATATATAGGTCTTTTATGATTGGATCAAGTCTATATAAGCCAAAAAGGGTCATAATTAGACATTTTTTGGTAAAATTAAAATTTTTCCAAAATTTTCCATGTCGGATCTAGAGTGACAGGACTATACAAAAGTGTGAAATTATGATCCAAGTAAGTCGATATGCATATATATAGGTCTTTAATGATTTGATCAAGTCTAAATAAGCCA
This sequence comes from Chrysoperla carnea, assembly GCF_905475395.1. Taxonomy (NCBI): domain Eukaryota; kingdom Metazoa; phylum Arthropoda; class Insecta; order Neuroptera; family Chrysopidae; genus Chrysoperla; species Chrysoperla carnea. The sequence continues at coordinate 2,256,198 of NW_025408233.1, forward strand.
AAAATGATCATAATTTTACATTTTTTGGTAAAATTAAAATTTTTCGAAAATTTTCGATGTCGGATCTAGAGTGCCAGGACTATACAAAAGGGTCAAATTTTGATCCAAGTAAGTCGATATGCATATATATAGGTCTTTTATGATTTGAACAAGTCTAAATAAGCCAAAAATGATCATAATTTGACTTTTTTTGGTAAAAATAAAATTTTTTGAAAATTTTCCATGTCGGATCTAGAGTGCCAGGACTATACAAAAGAGTGAAATTTTGATCCAAGTAAGTCGATATGCATATATATAGGTCTTTTATGATTTGATCAAGTCTAAATAAGCCAAAAATGATCATAATTTGACATTTTTTGGTAAAATTAAAATTTTTTGAAAATTTTCCATGTCGGATCTAGAGTGCCAGGACTATACAAAAGGGTCAAATTTTGATCCAAGTAAGTCGATATGCATATATATAGGTCTTTTAGGATTTGATCAAGTCTAAATAAGCCAAAAATTAACATAATTTGACTTTTTTTGGTAAAAAAAAAGTAAGACCAATGGTTGGGTTAGGTTAGGTTGGGTTGGGTTGGGTTGGGTTGGGTTGGGTTGGGTTGGGTTGGGTTGGGTTGGGTTGGGTTGGGTTAGGTTAGGTTGGGTTGGAAGCCGATGCATATATATAGGTCTTTTATGATTGGATCAAGTCTAAATAAGCCAAAAATGATCATAATTTTACATTTTTTGGTAAAATTAAAATTTTTCGAAAATTTTCGATGTCGGATCTAGAGTGCCAGGACTATACAAAAGGGTCAAATTTTGATCCAAGTAAGTCGATATGCATATATATAGGTCTTTTATGATTTGATCAAGTCTAAATAAGCCAAAAATGATCATAATTTGACTTTTTTTGGTAAAATTAAAATTTTTTGAAAATTTTCCATGTCGGATCTAGAGTGCCAGGACTATACAAAAGGGTCAAATTTTGATCCAAGTAAGTCGATATGCATATATATAGGTCTTTTATGATTTGATCAAGTCTAAATAAGCCAAAAATGATCATAATTTGACTTTTTTTGGTAAAAAAAAAAGTAAGACCAATGGTTGGGTTAGGTTAGGTTGGGTTGGGTTGGGTTGGGTTGGTTTGGGTTGGGTTGGGTTGGGTTAGGTTAGGTTAGGTTGGGTTGGAAGCCGATGCATATATATAGGTCTTTTATGATTGGATCAAGTCTATATAAGCCAAAAATGATCATAATTTGACATTTTTTGGTAAAATAAAAATTTTTCGAAAATTTTCGATGTCGGATCTAGAGTGCCAGGACTATACAAAAGGGTCAAATTTTGATCCAAGTAAGTCGATATGCATATATATAGGTCTTTTATGATTGGATCAAGTCTATATAAGCCAAAAAGGGTCATAATTAGACATTTTTTGGTAAAATTAAAATTTTTCCAAAATTTTCCATGTCGGATCTAGAGTGACAGGACTATACAAAAGTGTGAAATTATGATCCAAGTAAGTCGATATGCATATATATAGGTCTTTAATGATTTGATCAAGTCTAAATAAGCCAAAAATGATCATAATTTTACATTTTTTGGTAAAATTAAAATTTTTCGAAAATTTTCGATGTCGGATCTAGAGTGCCAGGACTATACAAAAGGGTCAAATTTTGATCCAAGTAAGTCGATATGCATATATATAGGTCTTTTATGATTTGATCAAGTCTAAATAAGCCAAAAATGATCATAATTTGACTTTTTTTGGTAAAAATAAAATTTTTTGAAAATTTTCCATGTCGGATCTAGAGTGCCAGGACTATACAAAAGAGTGAAATTTTGATCCAAGTAAGTCGATATGCATATATATAGGTCTTTTATGATTTGATCAAGTCTAAATAAGCCAAAAATGATCATAATTTGACATTTTATGGTAAAATTAAAATTTTTTGAAAATTTTCCATGTCGGATCTAGAGTGCCAGGACTATACAAAATTGTCAAATTTTGATCCAAGTAAGTCGATATGCATATATATAGGTCTTTTAGGATTTGATCAAGTCTAAATAAGCCAAAAATTAACATAATTTGACTTTTTTTGGTAAAAAAAAAGTAAGACCAATGGTTGGGTTAGGTTAGGTTGGGTTGGGTTGGGTTGGGTTGGGTTGGGTTGGGTTGGGTTGGGTTGGGTTAGGTTAGGTTGGGTTGGAAGCCGATGCATATATATAGGTCTTTTATGATTGGATCAAGTCTAAATAAGCCAAAAATGATCATAATTTTACATTTTTTGGTAAAATTAAAATTTTTCGAAAATTTTCGATGTCGGATCTAGAGTGCCAGGACTATACAAAAGGGTCAAATTTTGATCCAAGTAAGTCGATATGCATATATATAGGTCTTTTATGATTTGATCAAGTCTAAATAAGCCAAAAATGATCATAATTTTACATTTTTTGGTAAAATTAAAATTTTTCGAAAATTTTCGATGTCGGATCTAGAGTGCCAGGACTATACAAAAGGGTCAAATTTTGATCCAAGTAAGTCGATATGCATATATATAGTTCTTTTATGATTTGATCAAGTCTAAATAAGCCAAAAATGATCATAATTTGACTTTTTTTGGTAAAATTAAAATTTTTTGAAAATTTCCCATGTCGGATCTAGAGTTCCAGGACTATACAAAAGAGTGAAATTTTGATCCAAGTAAGTCGATATGCATATATATAGGTCTTTTATGATTTGATCAAGTCTAAATAAGCCAAAAATGATCATAATTTGACATTTTTTGGTAAAATAAAAATTTTTCGAAAATTTTCGATGTCGGATCTAGAGTGCCAGGACTATACAAAAGGGTCAAATTTTGATCCAAGTAAGTCGATATGCATATATATAGGTCTTTTATGATTGGATCAAGTCTATATAAGCCAAAAAGGGTCATAATTTGACATTTTTTGGTAAAATTAAAATTTTTCCAAAATTTTCCATGTCGGATCTAGAGTGCCAGGACTATACAAAAGTGTGAAATTTTGATCCAAGTAAGTCGATATGCATATACATAGGTCTTTTATGATTTGATCAAGTCTAAATAAGCCAAAAATGATCATAATTTTACATTTTTTGGTAAAATAAAAATTTTTCGAAAATTTTCGATGTCGGATCTAGAGTGCCAGGACTATACAAAAGGGTCAAATTTTGATCCAAGTAAGTCGATATGCATATATATAGGTCTTTTATGATTTAATCAAGTCTAAATAAGCCAAAAATGATCATAATTTGACTTTTTTTGGTAAAAATAAAATTTTTTGAAAATTTTCCATGTCGGATCTAGAGTGCCAGGACTATACAAAAGAGTGAAATTTTGATCCAAGTAAGTCGATATGCATATATATAGGTCTTTTATGATTTGATCAAGTCTAAATAAGCCAAAAATGATCATAATTTGACATTTTTTGGTAAAATTAAAATTTTTTGAAAATTTTCCATGTCGGATCTAGAGTGCCAGGACTATACAAAAGGGTCAAATTTTGATCCAAGTAAGTCGATATGCATATATATAGGTCTTTTAGGATTTGATCAAGTCTAAATAAGCCAAAAATTAACATAATTTGACTTTTTTTGGTAAAAAAAAAGTAAGACCAATGGTTGGGTTAGGTTAGGTTGGGTTGGGTTGGGTTGGGTTGGGTTGGGTTGGGTTGGGTTGGGTTGGGTTGGGTTGGGTTAGGTTAGGTTGGGTTGGAAGCCGATGCATATATATAGGTCTTTTATGATTGGATCAAGTCTAAATAAGCCAAAAATGATCATAATTTTACATTTTTTGGTAAAATTAAAATTTTTCGAAAATTTTCGATGTCGGATCTAGAGTGCCAGGACTATACAAAAGGGTCAAATTTTGATCCAAGTAAGTCGATATGCATATATATAGGTCTTTTATGATTTGATCAAGTCTAAATAAGCCAAAAATGATCATAATTTGACTTTTTTTGGTAAAATTAAAATTTTTTGAAAATTTTCCATGTCGGATCTAGAGTGCCAGGACTATACAAAAGGGTCAAATTTTGATCCAAGTAAGTCGATATGCATATATATAGGTCTTTTATGATTTGATCAAGTCTAAATAAGCCAAAAATGATCATAATTTGACTTTTTTTGGTAAAATTAAAATTTTTTGAAAATTTTCCATGTCGGATCTAGAGTGCCAGGACTATACAAAAGAGTGAAATTTTGATCCAAGTAAGTCGATATGCATATATATAGGTCTTTTATGATTTGATCAAGTCTAAATAAGCCAAAAATTATCATAATTTGACTTTTTTTGGTAAAAAAAAAAGTAAGACCAATGGTTGGGTTAGGTTAGGTTGGGTTGGGTTGGGTTGGGTTGGTTTGGGTTGGGTTGGGTTGGGTTAGGTTAGGTTAGGTTGGGTTGGAAGCCGATGCATATATATAGGTCTTTTATGATTGGATCAAGTCTATATAAGCCAAAAATGATCATAATTTGACATTTTTTGGTAAAATTAAAATTTTTCGAAAATTTTCCATGTCGGATCTAGAGTGACAGGACTATACAAAAGAGTGAAATTTTGATCCAAGTAAGTCGATATGCATATATATAGGTCTTTTATGATTTGATCAAGTCTAAATAAGCCAAAAATGATCATAATTTGACATTTTTTGGTAAAATTAAAATTTTTTGAAAATTTTCCATGTCGGATCTAGAGTGCCAGGACTATACAAAAGTGTGAAATTTTGATCCAAGTAAGTCGATATGCATATATATAGGTCTTTTATGATTTGATCAAGTCTAAATAAGCCAAAAATGATCATAATTTTACATTTTTTGGTAAAATAAAAATTTTTCGAAAATTTTCGATGTCGGATCTAGAGTGCCAGGACTATACAAAAGGGTCAAATTTTGATCCAAGTAAGTCGATATGCATATATATAGGTCTTTTATGATTGGATCAAGTCTATATAAGCCAAAAAGGGTCATAATTTGACATTTTTTGGTAAAATTAAAATTTTTCCAAAATTTTCCATGTCGGATCTAGAGTGACAGGACTATACAAAAGAGTGAAATTTTGATCCAAGTAAGTCGATATGCATATATATAGGTCTTTTATGATTTGATCAAGTCTAAATAAGCCAAAAATGATCCTAATTTGACATTTTTTGGTAAAATTAAAATTTTTTGAAAATTTTCCATGTCGGATCTAGAGTGCCAGGACTATACAAAAGTGTGAAATTTTGATCCAAGTAAGTCGATATGCATATATATAGGTCTTTTATGATTTGATCAAGTCTAAATAAGCCAAAAATGATCATAATTTTACATTTTTTGGTAAAATAAAAATTTTTCGAAAATTTTCGATGTCGGATCTAGAGTGCCAGGACTATACAAAAGGGTCAAATTTTGATCCAAGTAAGTCGATATGCATATATATAGGTCTTTTATGATTGGATCAAGTCTATATAAGCCAAAAAGGGTCATAATTAGACATTTTTTGGTAAAATTAAAATTTTTCCAAAATTTTCCATGTCGGATCTAGAGTGACAGGACTATACAAAAGGGTCAAATTTTGATCCAAGTAAGTCGATATGCATATATATAGGTCTTTTATGATTTGATCAAGTCTAAATAAGCCAAAAATTATCATAATTTGACTTTTTTTGGTAAAAAAAAAAGTAAGAACAATGGTTGGGTTAGGTTAGGTTGGGTTGGGTTGGGTTGGGTTGGGTTGGGTTGGGTTGGTTTGGGTTGGGTTGGGTTGGGTTAGGTTAGGTTAGGTTGGGTTGGAAGCCGATGCATATATATAGGTCTTTTATGATTGGATCAAGTCTATATAAGCCAAAAATGATCATAATTTGACATTTTTTGGTAAAATTAAAATTTTTCGAAAATTTTCCATGTCGGATCTAGAGTGACAGGACTATACAAAAGAGTGAAATTTTGATCCAAGTAAGTCGATATGCATATATATAGGTCTTTTATGATTTGATCAAGTCTAAATAAGCCAAAAATGATCATAATTTGACATTTTTTGGTAAAATTAAAATTTTTTGAAAATTTTCCATGTCGGATCTAGAGTGCCAGGACTATACAAAAGTGTGAAATTTTGATCCAAGTAAGTCGATATGCATATATATAGGTCTTTTATGATTTGATCAAGTCTAAATAAGCCAAAAATGATCATAATTTTACATTTTTTGGTAAAATTAAAATTTTTCGAAAATTTTCGATGTCGGATCTAGAGTGCCAGGACTATACAAAAGGGTCAAATTTTGATCCAAGTAAGTCGATATGCATATATATAGGTCTTTTATGATTGGATCAAGTCTATATAAGCCAAAAAGGGTCATAATTAGACATTTTTTGGTAAAATTAAAATTTTTCCAAAATTTTCCATGTCGGATCTAGAGTGACAGGACTATACAAAAGTGTGAAATTATGATCCAAGTAAGTCGATATGCATATATATAGGTCTTTAATGATTTGATCAAGTCTAAATAAGCCAAAAATGATCATAATTTTACATTTTTTGGTAAAATTAAAATTTTTCGAAAATTTTCGATGTCGGATTAGAGTGCCAGGACTATACAAAAGGGTCAAATTTTGATCCAAGTAAGTCGATATGCATATATATAGGTCTTTTATGATTGGATCAAGTCTATATAAGCCAAAAAGGGTCATAATTAGACATTTTTTGGTAAAATTAAAATTTTTCCAAAATTTTCCATGTCGGATCTAGAGTGCCAGGACTATACAAAAGAGTGAAATTTTGATCCAAGTAAGTCGATATGCATATATATAGGTCTTTTATGATTTGATCAAGTCTAAATAAGCCAAAAATGATCATAATTTGACATTTTTTGGTAAAATTAAAATTTTTTGAAAATTTTCCATGTCGGATCTAGAGTGCCAGGACTATACAAAAGGGTCAAATTTTGATCCAAGTAAGTCGATATGCATATATATAGGTCTTTTAGGATTTGATCAAGTCTAAATAAGCCAAAAATTAACATAATTTGACTTTTTTTGGTAAAAAAAAAGTAAGACCAATGGTTGGGTTAGGTAAGGTTGGGTTGGGTTGGGTTGGGTTGGGTTGGGTTGGGTTGGGTTGGGTTGGGTTAGGTTAGGTTGGGTTGGAAGCCGATGCATATATATAGGTCTTTTATGATTGGATCAAGTCTAAATAAGCCAAAAATGATCATAATTTTACATTTTTTGGTAAAATTAAAATTTTTCGAAAATTTTCGATGTCGGATCTAGAGTGCCAGGACTATACAAAAGGGTCAAATTTTGATCCAAGTAAGTCGATATGCATATATATAGGTCTTTTATGATTTGATCAAGTCTAAATAAGCCAAAAATGATCATAATTTGACTTTTTTTGGTAAAATTAAAATTTTTTGAAAATTTTCCATGTCGGATCTAGAGTGCCAGGACTATACAAAAGGGTCAAATTTTGATCCAAGTGAGTCGATATGCATATATATAGGTCTTTTATGATTTTATCAAGTCTAAATAAGCCAAAAATGATCATAATTTGACTTTTTTTGGTAAAATTAAAATTTTTCGAAAATTTTCCATGTCGGATCTAGAGTGCCAGGACTATACAAAAGGGTCAAATTTTGATCCAAGTAAGTCGATATGCATATATATAGGTCTTTTAGGATTTGATCAAGTCTAAATAAGCCAAAAATTAACATAATTTGACTTTTTTTGGTAAAAAAAAAGTAAGACCAATGGTTGGGTTAGGTTAGGTTGGGTTGGGTTGGGTTGGGTTGGGTTGGGTTGGGTTGGGTTGGGTTGGGTTGGGTTGGGTTAGGTTAGGTTGGGTTGGAAGCCGATGCATATATATAGGTCTTTTATGATTGGATCAAGTCTAAATAAGCCAAAAATGATCATAATTTTACATTTTTTGGTAAAATTAAAATTTTTCGAAAATTTTCGATGTCGGATCTAGAGTGCCAGGACTATACAAAAGGGTCAAATTTTGATCCAAGTAAGTCGATATGCATATATATAGGTCTTTTATGATTTGATCAAGTCTAAATAAGCCAAAAATGATCATAATTTGACTTTTTTTGGTAAAATTAAAATTTTTTGAAAATTTTCCATGTCGGATCTAGAGTGCCAGGACTATACAAAAGGGTCAAATTTTGATCCAAGTAAGTCGATATGCATATATATAGGTCTTTTATGATTTGATCAAGTCTAAATAAGCCAAAAATGATCATAATTTGACTTTTTTTGGTAAAATTAAAATTTTTTGAAAATTTTCCATGTCGGATCTAGAGTGCCAGGACTATACAAAAGAGTGAAATTTTGATCCAAGTAAGTCGATATGCATATATATAGGACTTTTATGATTTGATCAAGTCTAAATAAGCCAAAAATGATCATAATTTGACATTTTTTGGTAAAATTGAAATTTTTTGAAAATTTTCCATGTCGGATCTAGAGTGCCAGGACTATACAAAAGGGTCAAATTTTGATCCAAGTAAGTCGATATGCATATATATAGGTCTTTTATGATTTGATCAAGTCTAAATAAGCCAAAAATTATCATAATTTGACTTTTTTTGGTAAAAAAAAAAGTAAGACCAATGGTTGGGTTAGGTTAGGTTGGGTTGGGTTGGGTTGGGTTGGGTTGGTTTGGGTTGGGTTGGGTTGGGTTAGGTTAGGTTAGGTTGGGTTGGAAGCCGATGCATATATATAGGTCTTTTATGATTGGATCAAGTCTATATAAGCCAAAAATGATCATAATTTGACATTTTTTGGTAAAATTAAAATTTTTCGAAAATTTTCCATGTCGGATCTAGAGTGACAGGACTATACAAAAGAGTGAAATTTTGATCCAAGTAAGTCGATATGCATATATATAGGTCTTTTATGATTTGATCAAGTCTAAATAAGCCAAAAATGATCATAATTTGACATTTTTTGGTAAAATTAAAATTTTTTGAAAATTTTCCATGTCGGATCTAGAGTGCCAGGACTATACAAAAGTGTGAAATTTTGATCCAAGTAAGTCGATATGCATATATATAGGTCTTTTATGATTTGATCAAGTCTAAATAAGCCAAAAATGATCATAATTTTACATTTTTTGGTAAAATAAAAATTTTTCGAAAATTTTCGATGTCGGATCTAGAGTGCCAGGACTATACAAAAGGGTCAAATTTTGATCCAAGTAAGTCGATATGCATATATATAGGTCTTTTATGATTGGATCAAGTCTATATAAGCCAAAAAGGGTCATAATTTGACATTTTTTGGTAAAATTAAAATTTTTCCAAAATTTTCCATGTCGGATCTAGAGTGACAGGACTATACAAAAGAGTGAAATTTTGATCCAAGTAAGTCGATATGCATATATATAGGTCTTTTATGATTTGATCAAGTCTAAATAAGCCAAAAATGATCCTAATTTGACATTTTTTGGTAAAATTAAAATTTTTTGAAAATTTTCCATGTCGGATCTAGAGTGCCAGGACTATACAAAAGTGTGAAATTTTGATCCAAGTAAGTCGATATGCATATATATAGGTCTTTTATGATTTGATCAAGTCTAAATAAGCCAAAAATGATCATAATTTTACATTTTTTGGTAAAATAAAAATTTTTCGAAAATTTTCGATGTCGGATCTAGAGTGCCAGGACTATACAAAAGGGTCAAATTTTGATCCAAGTAAGTCGATATGCATATATATAGGTCTTTTATGATTGGATCAAGTCTATATAAGCCAAAAAGGGTCATAATTAGACATTTTTTGGTAAAATTAAAATTTTTCCAAAATTTTCCATGTCGGATCTAGAGTGACAGGACTATACAAAAGTGTGAAATTATGATCCAAGTAAGTCGATATGCATATATATAGGTCTTTAATGATTTGATCAAGTCTAAATAAGCCAAAAATGATCATAATTTTACATTTTTTGGTAAAATTAAAATTTTTCGAAAATTTTCGATGTCGGATTAGAGTGCCAGGACTATACAAAAGGGTCAAATTTTGATCCAAGTAAGTCGATATGCATATATATAGGTCTTTTATGATTGGATCAAGTCTATATAAGCCAAAAAGGGTCATAATTAGACATTTTTTGGTAAAATTAAAATTTTTCCAAAATTTTCCATGTCGGATCTAGAGTGCCAGGACTATACAAAAGAGTGAAATTTTGATCCAAGTAAGTCGCTATGCATATATATAGGTCTTTTATGATTTGATCAAGTCTAAATAAGCCAAAAATGATCATAATTTGACATTTTTTGGTAAAATTAAAATTTTTTGAAAATTTTCCATGTCGGATCTAGAGTGCCAGGACTATACAAAAGGGTCAAATTTTGATCCAAGTAAGTCGATATGCATATATATAGGTCTTTTAGGATTTGATCAAGTCTAAATAAGCCAAAAATTAACATAATTTGACTTTTTTTGGTAAAAAAAAAGTAAGACCAATGGTTGGGTTAGGTAAGGTTGGGTTGGGTTGGGTTGGGTTGGGTTGGGTTGGGTTGGGTTGGGTTGGGTTGGGTTAGGTTAGGTTGGGTTGGAAGCCGATGCATATATATAGGTCTTTTATGATTGGATCAAGTCTAAATAAGCCAAAAATGATCATAATTTTACATTTTTTGGTAAAATTAAAATTTTTCGAAAATTTTCGATGTCGGATCTAGAGTGCCAGGACTATACAAAAGGGTCAAATTTTGATCCAAGTAAGTCGATATGCATATATATAGGTCTTTTATGATTTGATCAAGTCTAAATAAGCCAAAAATGATCATAATTTGACTTTTTTTGGTAAAATTAAAATTTTTTGAAAATTTTCCATGTCGGATCTAGAGTGCCAGGACTATACAAAAGGGTCAAATTTTGATCCAAGTGAGTCGATATGCATATATATAGGTCTTTTATGATTTGATCAAGTCTAAATAAGCCAAAAATGATCATAATTTGACTTTTTTTGGTAAAATTAAAATTTTTTGAAAATTTTCCATGTCGGATCTAGAGTGCCAGGACTATACAAAAGAGTGAAATTTTGATCCAAGTAAGTCGATATGCATAAATATAGGTCTTTTATGATTTGATCAAGTCTAAATAAGCCAAAAATGATCATAATTTGACATTTTTTGGTAAAATTGAAATTTTTTGAAAATTTTCCATGTCGGATCTAGAGTGCCAGGACTATACAAAAGGGTCAAATTTTAATCCAAGTAAGTCGATATGCATATATATAGGTCTTTTATGATTTGATCAAGTCTAAATAAGCCAAAAATTATCATAATTTGACTTTTTTTGGTAAAAAAAAAAGTAAGACCAATGGTTGGGTTAGTTTAGGTTGGGTTGGGTTGGGTTGGGTTGGGTTGGGTTGGGTTGGGTTACGTTAGGTTGGGTTGGAAGCCGATGCATATATATAGGTCTTTTATGATTGGATCAAGTCTATATAAGCCAAAAATGATCATAATTTGACATTTTTTGGTAAAATTAAAATTTTTCGAAAATTTTCCATGTCGGATCTAGAGTGCCAGGACTATACAAAAGGGTCAAATTTTGATCCAAGTAAGTCGATATGCATATATATAGGTCTTTTATGATTTGATCAAGTCTAAATAAGCCAAAAATGATCATAATTTGACATTTTTTGGTAAAATTAAAATTTTTCCAAAATTTTCCATGTCGGATCTAGAGTGCCAGGACTATACAAAAGGGTCAAATTTTGATCCAAGTAAGTCGATATGCATATATATAGGTCTTTTATGATTTGATCAAGTCTAAATAAGCCAAAAATGATCATAATTTGACTTTTTTTGGTAAAATTAAAATTTTTTGAAAATTTCCCATGTCGGATCTAGAGTTCCAGGACTATACAAAAGAGTCAAATTTTGATCCAAGTAAGTCGATATGCATATATATATAGGTCTTTTATGATTTGATCAAGTCTAAATAAGCCAAAAATGATCATAATTTGACATTTTTTGGTAAAATTAAAATTTTTTGAAAATTTTCCATGTCGGATCTAGAGTGCCAGGACTATACAAAAGTGTGAAATTTTGATCCAAGTAAGTCGATATGCATATATATAGGTCTTTTATGATTTGATCAAGTCTAAATAAGCCAAAAATGATCATAATTTTACATTTTTTGGTAAAATAAAAATTTTTCGAAAATTTTCGATGTCGGATCTAGAGTGCCAGGACTATACAAAAGGGTCAAATTTTGATCCAAGTAAGTCGATATGCATATATATAGGTCTTTTATGATTGGATCAAGTCTATATAAGCAAAAAAGGGTCATAATTTGACATTTTTTGGTAAAATTAAAATTTTTCCAAAATTTTCCATGTCGGATCTAGAGTGACAGGACTATACAAAAGTGTGAAATTATGATCCAAGTAAGTCGATATGCATATATATAGGTCTTTTATGATTTGATCAAGTCTAAATAAGCCAAAAATGATCATAATTTTACATTTTTTGGTAAAATTAAAATTTTTCGAAAATTTTCGATGTCGGATCTAGAGTGCCAGGACTATACAAAAGGGTCAAATTTTGATCCAAGTAAGTCGATATGCATATATATAGGTCTTTTATGATTTGATCAAGTCTAAATAAGCCAAAAATGATCATAATTTGACTTTTTTTGGTAAAAATAAAATTTTTTGAAAATTTTCCATGTCGGATCTAGAGTGCCAGGACTATTCAAAAGAGTGAAATTTTGATCCAAGTAAGTCGATATGCATATATATAGGTCTTTTATGATTTGATCAAGTCTAAATAAGCCAAAAATGATCATAATTTGACATTTTTTGGTAAAATTAAAATTTTTTTAAAATTTTCCATGTCGGATCTAGAGTGCCAGGACTATACAAAAGGGTCAAATTTTGATCCAAGTAAGTCGATATGCATATATATAGGTCTTTTAGGATTTGATCAAGTCTAAATAAGCCAAAAATTAACATAATTTGACTTTTTTTGGTAAAAAAAAAGTAAGACCAATGGTTGGGTTAGGTTAGGTTGGGTTGGGTTGGGTTGGGTTGGGTTGGGTTGGGTTAGGTTAGGTTGGGTTGGAAGCCGATGCATATATATAGGTCTTTTATGATTGGATCAAGTCTAAATAAGCCAAAAATGATCATAATTTTACATTTTTTGGTAAAATTAAAATTTTTCGAAAATTTTCGATGTCGGATCTAGAGTGCCAGGACTATACAAAAGGGTCAAATTTTGATCCAAGTAAGTCGATATGCATATATATAGGTCTTTTATGATTTGATCAAGTCTAAATAAGCCAAAAATGATCATAATTTGACTTTTTTTGGTAAAATTAAAATTTTTTGAAAATTTTCCATGTCGGATCTAGAGTGCCAGGACTATACAAAAGAGTGAAATTTTGATCCAAGTAAGTCGATATGCATATATATAGGTCTTTTATGATTTGATCAAGTCTAAATAAGCCAAAAATGATCATAATTTGACATTTTTTGGTAAAATTAAAATTTTTTGAAAATTTTCCATGTCGGATCTAGAGTGCCAGGACTATACAAAAGAGTGAAATTTTGATCCAAGTAAGTCGATATGCATATATATAGGTCTTTTATGATTTGATCAAGTCTAAATAAGCCAAAAATGATCATAATTTGACATTTTTTGGTAAAATTGAAATTTTTTGAAAATTTTCCATGTCGGATCTAGAGTGCCAGGACTATACAAAAGGGTCAAATTTTGATCCAAGTAAGTCGATATGCATATATATAGGTCTATTATGATTTGATCAAGTCTAAATAAGCCAAAAATTATCATAATTTGACTTTTTTTGGTAAAAAAAAAAGTTTGACCAATGGTTGGGTTAGGTTAGGTTGGGTTGGGTTGGGTTGGGTTGGTTTGGGTTGGGTTGGGTTGGGTTAGGTTAGGTTAGGTTGGGTTGGAAGCCGATGCATATATATAGGTCTTTTATGATTGGATCAAGTCTATATAAGCCAAAAATGATCATAATTTGACATTTTTTGGTAAAATTAAAATTTTTCGAAAATTTTCGATGTCGGATCTAGAGTGCCAGGACTATACAAAAGGGTCAAATTTTGATCCAAGTAAGTCGATATGCATATATATAGGTCTTTTATGATTTGATCAAGTCTAAATAAGCCAAAAATGATCATAATTTGACTTTTTTTGGTAAAAATAAAATTTTTTGAAAATTTTCCATGTCGGATCTAGAGTGCCAGGACTATTCAAAAGAGTGAAATTTTGATCCAAGTAAGTCGATATGCATATATATAGGTCTTTTATGATTTGATCAAGTCTAAATAAGCCAAAAATGATCATAATTTGACATTTTTTGGTAAAATTAAAATTTTTTTAAAATTTTCCATGTCGGATCTAGAGTGCCAGGACTATACAAAAGGGTCAAATTTTGATCCAAGTAAGTCGATATGCATATATATAGGTCTTTTAGGATTTGATCAAGTCTAAATAAGCCAAAAATTAACATAATTTGACTTTTTTTGGTAAAAAAAAAGTAAGACCAATGGTTGGGTTAGGTTAGGTTGGGTTGGGTTGGGTTGGGTTGGGTTGGGTTGGGTTAGGTTAGGTTGGGTTGGAAGCCGATGCATATATATAGGTCTTTTATGATTGGATCAAGTCTAAATAAGCCAAAAATGATCATAATTTTACATTTTTTGGTAAAATTAAAATTTTTCGAAAATTTTCGATGTCGGATCTAGAGTGCCAGGACTATACAAAAGGGTCAAATTTTGATCCAAGTAAGTCGATATGCATATATATAGGTCTTTTATGATTTGATCAAGTCTAAATAAGCCAAAAATGATCATAATTTGACTTTTTTTGGTAAAATTAAAATTTTTTGAAAATTTTCCATGTCGGATCTAGAGTGCCAGGACTATACAAAAGAGTGAAATTTTGATCCAAGTAAGTCGATATGCATATATATAGGTCTTTTATGATTTGATCAAGTCTAAATAAGCCAAAAATGATCATAATTTGACATTTTTTGGTAAAATTAAAATTTTTTGAAAATTTTCCATGTCGGATCTAGAGTGCCAGGACTATACAAAAGAGTGAAATTTTGATCCAAGTAAGTCGATATGCATATATATAGGTCTTTTATGATTTGATCAAGTCTAAATAAGCCAAAAATGATCATAATTTGACATTTTTTGGTAAAATTGAAATTTTTTGAAAATTTTCCATGTCGGATCTAGAGTGCCAGGACTATACAAAAGGGTCAAATTTTGATCCAAGTAAGTCGATATGCATATATATAGGTCTATTATGATTTGATCAAGTCTAAATAAGCCAAAAATTATCATAATTTGACTTTTTTTGGTAAAAAAAAAAGTTTGACCAATGGTTGGGTTAGGTTAGGTTGGGTTGGGTTGGGTTGGGTTGGTTTGGGTTGGGTTGGGTTGGGTTAGGTTAGGTTAGGTTGGGTTGGAAGCCGATGCATATATATAGGTCTTTTATGATTGGATCAAGTCTATATAAGCCAAAAATGATCATAATTTGACATTTTTTGGTAAAATTAAAATTTTTCGAAAATTTTCCATGTCGGATCTACAGTGACAGGACTATACAAAAGAGTGAAATTTTGATCCAAGTAAGTCGATATGCATATATATAGGTCTTTTATGATTTGATCAAGTCTAAATAAGCCAAAAATGATCATAATTTGACATTTTTTGGTAAAATTAAAATTTTTTGAAAATTTTCCATGTCGGATCTAGAGTGCCAGGACTATACAAAAGTGTGAAATTTTGATCCAAGTAAGTCGATATGCATATATATAGGTCTTTTATGATTTGATCAAGTCTAAATAAGCCAAAAATGATCATAATTTTACATTTTTTGGTAAAATAAAAATTTTTCGAAAATTTTCGATGTCGGATCTAGAGTGCCAGGACTATACAAAAGGGTCAAATTTTGATCCAAGTAAGTCGATATGCATATATATAGGTCTTTTATGATTGGATCAAGTCTATATAAGCCAAAAAGGGTCATAATTTGACATTTTTTGGTAAAATTAAAATTTTTCCAAAATTTTCCATGTCGGATCTAGAGTGACAGGACTATACAAAAGAGTGAAATTTTGATCCAAGTAAGTCGATATGCATATATATAGGTCTTTTATGATTTGATCAAGTCTAAATAAGCCAAAAATGATCATAATTTGACATTTTTTGGTAAAATTAAAATTTTTTGAAAATTTTCCATGTCGGATCTAGAGTGCCAGGACTATACAAAAGTGTGAAATTTTGATCCAAGTAAGTCGATATGCATATATATAGGTCTTTTATGATTTGATCAAGTCTAAATA